>NC_046660.1:144939957-144945543 GCF_010883055.1 Belonocnema kinseyi
TTTAAAATTAAATAATTTCTTTAAAAATTCATGTATTTTGTTTAAGATTTGTCTTTTTTTGTAGATAATCAATTTTCTTGGTCGAAAATTCATCTGATTGGTCGAAAATTTAAGAACTTTGTTTAAAATTAATTTTTTCTTTAAAAAATTATTTATCTTTATGTGAAAATGTAACTATTATATGATTGCTTAAAAATGAATCGTTTATACTGGTTAAGTTGGAAAATCGTTTTTTTTTGTTTAGAACATTAATCTTCTTGTTCAAAAATTCACCTTTTCTTTTGAAAATTTAACAATTTTGTTGAAAATTCTTTTTTTTTGTCTTGTTCAATTCAATTTTTTAGCACAGTTTTTATCTAGAAATTGTACTATTTCATTTTTGTTTGAAACTTTATCCTGTACATTTTATTAGTTAAAACACCAATTATTTGATAGAAAATTAATTTATTTTGTTGAAAAGTAAACTTTTGGGTTGAAAATTGATTTATTGTGTTATTTAGATTTTTTAGCCTTAAAATCGTCCTGAATCCTCTTTTTTTTAATTTTTAAAATCTTTTCAAATACTCACTTAAAATTAATTTTTCAAACTAAAAAATCATTTTCAAGTTTCTTAGCAATCACAACAATTTTTGTTATTCTTTTTGAATATTTTACAATTCTCAAAAGCTTTTTGTTTTTTATCTGCAAAAATCTACATCGTGTTTCAAATTATTTCAAATAATTTCAAGTTTTAAATTAATTTTGAATATTATTCTAAATTAAAACTGTAGCGTTCAAACTTAAAATTTAGCTTATTACAATTTTAACAAATCAAGGCTTTTTATTTCTAACCACTCTGTTCAAATTTGTATCGTTTTTAATTGTTGTTTATAATGGCTTGTCCCAGATCTGAATTATATATTTTTTTTTTCAAAAAATCTCTGATCCAATTCAGAAATACATACAATTGCTTTGAAAAAAATTTTTAATTCAGAAATATTTCATTTAAACGCTCAATAATTCATGCGTATAAAACACAAACTTTTAACATCTTTTAATTTTACAATTTTTTAAATTAAATTATTTTAAAATACGAAATAACCGTTTGAAAATTTTTATGACTTTAACATTTGAGAGATTTTTGGTTAAAATACAAATTACGCTATTATTTTTAAGGTTCAAAATGATAATAATTCAAAAAAATTTCAGTTTGTAACATTAAAACATGAACGATTAAATTAATTTTTTAACTAAAAACTTTCTAAAATAAAAGTTACATTGTTTTTATTTTAAGTTGTTCCAGATTAATATTTATGCATTGTTATTTAGAGATAAAAATTTTATTTCGCCAATTGAAAATGTTAGAAATTAACTTACTATCAAAATAATTGAATTTTCAACTCAAAAAAAAGAGAATAACAACTTTCCAACAAAATAATGACATTTTCTACTAAAATGATAAATCTTCAACAACAAAAGAAGTTTTAATTTTTGATTAAAAACTGTTGAACCCTAAAAATAATAGCGTAATTTGTATTTTTTAACCAGAAATCTCTCAAATGTTAAAGTCATAAAAATTTTTTGAACGGTTATTTCGTATTTTAAAATAATTTAATTTAAAAAATTGTAAAATTAAAAGTTGTTAAAAGTTTTTGTTTTATACGTATGAATTATTGAGCGTTTAAATGAAATATTTCTGAATTAAAATTTTTTTCAAAGCAATTGTATGTATTTCTGAATTGGATCAGAGATTTTTTGAAAAAAAATATATAATTCAGATCTGGGACAAGCCATTATAAACAACAATTAAAAACTATACAAATTGGGACAGAGTAGTTAGAAATAAAAAGCCTTGATTTGTTAAAATTGTAATGAGCTAAATTGTAAGTTTGAACGCTACAATTTTAATTTAGAATAATATTCAAAATTAATTTAAAACTTGAATTATTTGAAATAATTTGAAACACGATGTAGATTTTTGCAGATTTAAAAAAAAAGCTTTTGAGAATTGTAAAATATTCAAAAAGAATAACAAAAATTGTTGTGATTGCTAAGAAAATTGAAAATGATTTTTTAGTTCGAAAAATTAATTTTAAGTGAGTATTTGAAAAGATTTTAAAAATTTTTTAAAAAAGGAATCAGGACGATTTTAAGACAATTTTTTTATTTTGCAGTTTTTTAATTTTAGGAAAAAAATCTAATTAACACAATAAATCAATTTTCAACCCAAAAGTTTACTTTTCAACAAAATAAATTAATTTTCTATCAAATAATTGGTGTTTTAACTAATAAAATGTACAGGATAAAGTTTCAAACAAAAATGGAATAGTACAATTTCCAGATAAAAACTGTGCTAAAAAATTAAATTGAATAAGACAAAAAAAACGAATTTTCAACAAAATTGTTAAATTTTCAAGAGAAAAGGTGAATTTTTTACCAAGAAGATTAACGTTCTATACAAAAAAAAAACGATTTTCCAACTTAACCAATATAAACGATTAATTTTTAATCAATCATATAATAGTTACATTTTCAGATAAAGATAAATACTCTTTTAAAGAAAAAATTAATTTCAAACAAAGTTGTTAAATTTTCGACCAAGAAAATTGATAATCTACAAAAAAAGACAAATCTTAAACAAAATACATGAATTTAAAACAAAATTATTTAATTTTAAAGTAAAAAAGACAAATTATCTACAAAAAATTGAAGTTTTTAAGCGAAAAATATGAGTTTTCAATGAAAGAGTTAAACTTTCAACCAAATAGTTACATTTTCAATTATAATTAAAAAACCTTGTTAAAAAAACGTATTTTTTTGACAAAGTAGTTCAACTCTTAATGAAATAATCGACTTTCAAACCCAAGAAGATGTACAGTTGATATTTTAACCAAACAATTGCATTTTTGACCAAAAATGATAAAATTTTCAACCAAAAGGATTAAATTTCTACTAAATAAGGTCAATTTCCAACAAAATACATGAACTGTCAACGAAATTATTTAATTTTAAAAACAAAAAGAGTATTTCCACCCAAAACTTATGATTTTAATTTTTAACAATATCTTTGCATTTACAACAGAACAACTTTACAACCAAAACATATTTATAGTTCATAATTCAACCGAAAAATGTAATTTTTAAACAAAAAGTATAAATTTTCCATAAAACAATTTAATTTCTACAAAGAAAGACGACCTTTTAACAAAACACATGATTTCTTAACCAAAAATGGTATTGATTGATTGTCAGTTTCAAAAACGTATTTTCAACGAAAGAGATGAACCTTCAAATAAAAAAAAATAGAGTATTATAATATAACATAATTATAATATTATCATTAATAATATATATATATAATAGTATTGATATTTATATAATTTATATTTTATACATGAAATAACATAACCTCAAAATATACGCATATCAAGAGGCGCGCGATCTATTCAAATCATGAGAATCGTCAGCATCGAAATCTGGAAATATTAAAATCCCAATCTCCTGAATTTATTTCAAAGCAGTTAGCTGTTAGCAGATAGATATATAAATAGAATCGACGAAGTGCTCTGACCGGCAATCGTGCATCTTCGAGTTTTCAAATTCAGAAGAGGAGAAATGGATTGCGCGCGCAACTCAGTCGTTTACAGCGTCTCCTACTATTTTCACACGGACATAGCCCTGTCATAGTATTGGAGCGCATCTCTTTCAGATCTGGGATCACTGGATCCATCCAGTCGACCCTAATGCGCACGCGCTCTGCAGACGTAGCCCGAGCTAGACCGCGCGATAATTGCGACGTTGAAGTTTGCCACAGATATGGATTTCAAAGTTGTGTAATTAATTTTTTTTAAACCAAGCGTCACGTCAAAAAAGTAATAACACCTCTGGATTCGCCTCGGAAATATCTCGGTGTGCAATTTCGTTTTTTTATTTAAACAATTTTTTAAACAATTACGTCATTTTTTATCTTTCTGCAATTGTTATAAACAAAGTATGCATCGGATCGAAAAACCAACTGCACTAATACATTCCTCTCGAAAAAATCTAGATGTGCATTTTTTTCTTTTTTCGTAAACCCATTTTTTAAACAATTAGAGCATTTGTTTTTCAGCGCTCTGTTGCTCCGTGCCCGTAGATATGGATTTCAAAGTTGTGTAATCAATTTTTAAAAAACTGAGAGTCACAACAAAAAAGTACAAACACGAGAGAAATGCATTAGTGCACTTGGTTTTTCGATCCGATGTATACTTTGTTTATAACAATTGCAGAAAAATATCAAATGGTGTAATTGTTTTAAAAATTGTTTAAACAAAAAAAAAGGAACACCGAGATATTTCCGAGACGAATCCAGAGGTGTTTTTACTTTTTTGATGTGACTCTTGGTTTTTTTTAAAATTAATTATACAACTTTGAAATCCATATCTATGGCAAACTTCAAGGTCGTGAAAAATCTTGTATTCGTAGGAATACAAATTCTTAATTTTTCTGAATTCAACGCTTGTTACCGGGTGATCCTAAATTTTGCGAAATACGATGCGAAATGGAGAAAAATGCAGACTAAATGGGCATGCCCTGTCTGTGTCTTGTAACTGTATTTGTAATCAGCCACCAGGCTAGCTTTCACCTGTGTAGAAATCGCTAAGTTACTCCCAGTGCACTATGTAGCGAAATCGAGAATGGCTGCGCAAATTCTAAAAAAAATTTTTAAGATTTTGACTTTTAATTCATGAAGTTGGCTAGCCTGGTGCCTTATGAGTAAAAATGTATCTTCAGGTAGGTCAGGTAGGTGCTCGTGTTTATGTAGTGTAATGTTGTGCCGTGCGCTGAAAGGAGTGTATCTTGTTCGGACAAGGGAGAGAGCACAACGCTTCACTTTAAAGTGACACCAATATAAGTACGATTAATCGTTTTCAATTCGGAAAATGTCTTCCCTGCTTAAAATATCGGATAGAACCCGGTTAGAATTCGGTGAAAATCCGGTTAGAAGTGGGTTCTAACTGGCCACAACCGGTCTCTATCCGGATTTTGTCCCCGGGTTGCAACCGGTACCTAACCGGTATCAATACGGTATACTGGAATATTTTTACCCGATACTTAACCGGTTCTTCACCGGCGCCTATCCGAATTTCATCCCCAAGATCTAGCCGTCACCTAACCGGTTGTTAACTGGGTCCTCATAATATTCCTATTCTGTTATTAACCGACCCTAACCAGTCTCTATCTGGATTTTGTCTCCGGTGATGCTATGGTTGCAATAGTAAAAAAGTTTAACTAGCATATTGCCATAATCTAGTACCAGAAATTTTTTATTTAAAGAAGGAAAATATTATTCCAAATGTAAAATACATTTTCTTTGCAAAAGTTAAATCTAAAGATTTAACACCTTTCTGAATCCTCTGAATCAATTTATATTTCGGTAGATTTCGGTAAAAAGTGTTTTTTTTTCTTCTACCAAAACAGTCGAAAAATAATGCAAAGTTTGAACTTTTGTTAATTGAAAAAATTTTTTGAATTCCAGGAATTAGAAAATTGACGACAATTTAAAATTCTCCAATTTAAAAATTCCTAAATAATAAAACTTCCTATACAGTTTATGATATTACTGAA
>NC_046660.1:144945643-144946697 GCF_010883055.1 Belonocnema kinseyi
CCGCGACTGTACATCTCACGCCGTCAAGGGGGTCGCGGAATATTGAGCCTTGAATGTCTTCACAACAGGATTATTCTGGGTACAGCACATAGAGTTGCAAATTTAAGAGACCCTCTTCTTAAAATGGTCAGGAATCACGAAGAAGTAGGCAAAGGAGCGTTTCTGTACAAAGCTGCGGAGGAGGCTGCTGAAGCACTCGGACTTGACGTAAGTATTAGGGGTGAGCAAAATGCATCAAATCTTATATATCTTGAGTGCTCGCTAATGAAATCCCGGATTAAGAAAGCACAAGAGAAAAACTTTCGTGAACAATTCCTCGATAAGAGGATGCACGGTATCTTCCACAGAAATCTGAAGGATCAGTCAATGTCTTGTGAGCTAACGTTTGCTTTCCTTAATTCTGTTAAATTGATCGTCCTTATCATCGGCGCTCTTGGAGGTGCCAAGCTTTCACTTACTAATGGCCTAAAAAGCAGCCCTGCGTGTCAACAATATGCTATAACTCTTGCCGGAAAAATGCAGAAGACGGTGGTCCTTGGGTCGCTCCGTGTTCTTAGGGTGCACGAGGCTTTTGCTGGATCGTCGTATTAATTCCTTTACAGACTGTAACCACCTATCTCACGGTCGTGAGACGTGGTTGTGGCTGAAATTTTACTGCAATTTCGCTGGAAGCGGGTGCAATTTTCCAGATTAGCACCCGCTCCCGACGAAATCTTGCGGTTGTCCTTATGACAAATTTTTATACAAGTATATCTGAGAGTCATAATGAGCCTCCCAAAATTGCCATTATATGCAATTTTTGATATGCCTAAAACTTTTGCATAATATTTCTGAGATATAAAATTGCGATAAATGCAATATTCATTGATAAGTGAAAAAGTATATTAAATATCAAATAAATCGGCTTCTAATTTCCTGTCCAAAATCGAAGAAATAAAAATTGGAAACATTTCACATGTTAAACTCCATAAGATATAAAAATGGCCAGAGCGAGTTCTAAAAATATTTTTTTCCGAAAATAAAAAAATAGGCATACATTTATTTGCCTACTAGA
>NC_046660.1:144946797-144954044 GCF_010883055.1 Belonocnema kinseyi
GATTTAATGAAGGATTATCAAAATATTTTAGGTTGGTCGAATTTCGTTTGTAATGTGAACTGTGATGTGGAATTGATTCGCAATGCTCTTCAATCATTTTTTAAAAACTTTATGTTAATTTAAGACAACTTTCGCGTAATCCACCTGCCGAAATGTTTAAAGGCTGTTTATTTAAAATCTTTTTTTTGAACATTTTCAACTCTTCTTTTGCTCAAACATAGAAAAGCACCAAAAAATTTCTTACAAATCGGAACATTTTCTTTGTCAGTAGGAAATAAATATATCCAATGAATTAACCGTCCTAGTTTTTCACCTGCATTCGTTTGGATAGGATCCTTGCATTTTAACAATTCTCTGAGAAACACATTTTGTTCATTATAGTTCCCGAGATTCCAAAAATTTGTATGTACTTTTTCTTATTGGACATTTGAAAACTTTTGGTAACATGTTTCTCCACAGCAGTATTCAATAGGTTTGAAAGATCTCTCCGGGATTAGAATATCTTTAGTAATACCGTCTTTTTTAGTTTTAGACTTTGTAATGTATTCTTTTCCCTAAAGAAATAACAAATAATGCTATTAACTTCGTCATTAAAAATTTAAAATAATTACTTTAGACTATCTTCATATTATA
The DNA here is from genome assembly GCF_010883055.1 of Belonocnema kinseyi. Lineage (NCBI taxonomy): Eukaryota > Metazoa > Arthropoda > Insecta > Hymenoptera > Cynipidae > Belonocnema > Belonocnema kinseyi. Next base: position 144,947,431 of record NC_046660.1, read on the forward strand.
TATAGTTCAGTAAAAGAATTATTTAAAAAATCAAGAATAAAAAAGTCATAAAATATTACATTTATGATTAAAATTCATTTAAAAATTGTATTGACGGTTTCCAATCGTACCTGATTTCCGGAACATTTTTTCTTATTTTTAATCCACGAATCTTCCTTTCTAGTTCTTTTTCTACCTTGTTTCATTTTAATATCTTTTTCTTTTTAATTAATATTCTGAAAAATATCAATAATCTCACAAAAAATGCTTTTCCAACTATTATAAGAAACTATCACTTCGCTAATTCTATGCTTTATTTGTAGAATTTCATAGAAGATGACAAAAAAAGTTACTGTTGTGGATTTGTTTTGGTAAGATTGACTTGACCTTCACGTCGTTCGCTGCAGCGCGTACGTAGCCGGCCAGGCACGTTTTTGGGCAGCGTCAAGATTACCGCTTGGATTTTAAAACATTCATAATTTTTGAACTATTAATCCAATTGATTTAAAACTTTTCAGAAAACTTCTTTGAACCTTAATGAACAACTTTCTCACTGAAAGCTTGAAATTCGTTTGCTACACGAGGCGCTTGAAGGTTAAAATTCATGATTTTTGCATTGCCTCAAAACAAAATTAATAACTTTTTTGTTTATTACAATATTCTCGCTTTTCTTTCTTAGATAGTTTCAGAAGACTTAAACACGTACTTTGTATTGGGGAAATCGGGAAATGATGAAAATTGGCTAAATTAGCACGAGTTGAAGTGAAAAAAGATTGGAATTTTTCGTTTTCAAAAAATCCACTTTTTACCAATTATCTCAAAAACTACAAAACCTATAAATTTTTGCAAGAGGAAAAAAAGACGCGCCTTGAAATTCTCTACAAATATCAGTCTTTAAGATTGAAATTAGAAAGATTTTTAAAATTGACACTCAGGACAATACTTCTCAGGCTGAATCCAGCCGTCTCCCCTTTTGGTCGCCAGCGGTTCAATTGTAACCCATTTTTGTGATGAGAAAATCACGAAAATATTTCCTCTGTAGAATACGCTCAGTACGCAAGAGAAATAAAACTTGCCAACATAGCTTGATGTTTAAATCTGTAAAATGAGAAACCTTGAAGAAGTCTTGAGACTAGGCCCTAGGGCTAAGTTGGTCAGAAATTCACCCATAGTACCTGAGAGGTTGCTCCAGCCCCTCTATGCCAGGTCCTTTTGCCTTTCAACTTGCATATTTCCTCTCTATTTCCTTGCCTATTAATTAAAAATCCTAATAGGTCCACAAAATCCTGAACATTTTTGTGAGTTTGAGATTATAATCGTAAATATACATGGATTCTCAACTATTCCGATTTGCAGTTAGAATTTTCGTAAGCTCTTAATGATAATTTCTTTTTTATTTTCTGTATTAATTTGAAATTTTAATTTAAATTTAAATTTTAACTATTTCACTGATTCCATATTTTAAATTAATATTTTTAATTAAAAAACTGCGGATGATTATATAAAAAAGACACTAATTTCCCAAAGGTTTAAACGAAAATTGTTGAAACAATATGTTTAAAGTTGTGAGTTACAGCACATCTGAATCATGACAGTATTCATGATTAAAATAAAAACTATGCCTGTCGTCAAAAAATAATATGAAGCAATTTTGCAGACATTTTTTAGATGAACAATTATGCTCTGAGCATTTTTTTGTGGATAAAACCAGAATCGTTGTACAAAATGCCTGGTCAAAGCAACTGCACCATCCTTTTTAGGTACTAAAATAGTGTGCCAAAGGGCAATTCAATCGAATAATTGCTTCGAAAGTTATTGTATTCAGAGGCAGCGATTACGGCAACCAAAGACAGATATCAAAGGAAAATCCATTTTTTGTCAAGCAGTGAACCCGAAAATGTCGAGATTTGATGGTATCCGCGAAAGTCATTTTTTACATAAAACCAATACCTTCTCATTGAGATAATGTAAAAAGTTATTATTCGTCATTACAATTGATTCGACAGATTTTTCTAAGATCAAAAACTAAATTCACAGTGATTATCAAACTTCCAAATGGAAAAACTTCTATTATAAACCTTTAAAACTTAATATTCTTAAAAATTGAATAAAAAGAAAGTAATTTATAATACAAAATATTCATAACAAAACTTTTGCTACAAAAAATTTATCATTAAATGTATAAGAAATTCACTTAAAACTTAAAAAAATGTTTAGTTAACGAGAATTGTGATATTACCCCAGACAGAAAAATTATATATAGCTTATATATATATATATTAGGGTGGCCCAAAAAATCACATTCGAGAAATTTTAGAGGGCTTGTTGGCCAAATTTTTCTCGTAGGCAAATAAATGTATGCTTATTTTTTATTTGCAAAACAAAATATTTTTAGAACTCGCTCTGAGGCTTCAAAGTTTCATGATTTGAAGTAAAGAAATCCTTACACCAGCTACATAGGCCAGTCAACGAAGCTGAATGAGGAGGCTTAAATGGAAATAATTTATAACAATAAACTTAGTTGTCAGGAAGCTTCCTTAGGGGGTCTTGAAACACCACCCAAAATTCAGTAAATTTGGGGGGGGGGGGCTCGAGCCGCCATCTTCCAATATGGCGGATTATTTAATGTTTTTAGATTTTGCGTGGAAATGGCTGTTTTTAGAGCAAAAACAGTTATATAATAAAACACTCTAAATTTTCTTCTGAATGAAAAAGGTTATATAAAATATTGCCATAAAGTGAATAGCTTGCCCGAAAAATGGAAAAGATTGAACATTTTTGGAAGTTCATTATTCTTACATTTATGAGCGATTGCTTCAGTGAAAACGAGTGCAGTTTATTGTTTCGAGCTTGGCTGAAGGTAAGCTACCGTGAAATATCGATAATTTCGTTGTAGCTATATTATTTATTTAATACTGAAAATTATTTTGATCATTTTCAACGCTTAATTTGAAGAAGTTGCTTTCATTTCTCGAAGTAGGGACTTTGTCATTAACCTTCCTCATGTCTTAAACAACGCATCTGCAAATTTTCGAAATTTGAAATTAATTTTTTGATATTAAAAATCGCCTTTTTTTGAACCTGTGTCAAAACTCTCGGAAAATCCGAGTTGAGCCTGGGAGGTGAAGTAATAACAATGTATTTACTGCAGGCCCACTTTTTTTTTCACACGGTAGAAAACATAATGCACCCATCGTAAATAATCTCAACTCCTTCCATGTGCCTGGGACCCTTCGAACTGCATTTCCCAGGCCATGAAGCGACCACTGTTATGAGGCCACAGGCGACTATCGGCGTCCCTCTTCCGCCAAAGCAAATACGCGAGGGCGACCGAGAGAGTAACGGGCTTGTTAGTATGGTCAAGCACAGTCATTTCTATTTTTGTAAGAAAACCTTTCTTCTCCCGCTAACATTTCACTTCTATTAAACGCGTTTTTTGAATCAGAAAAAAATCATATCATTACTGATTTTTGCATGAAGCATTCCAAAGGTGCTCCAATGATCTTATCAAAATTCAGTAATGATCGGATTAAAATTAAGCTTACAATCAAGCTGTGAAGTGAATTTAAACCTTTTCTTCGACACGGCTCGAAAATACTTCTGGCTTCACATCTACTGTTGTTTATATAGAAAGTCATTTGTAAAATAATAATTTCGAAGACAATCTAACAAGAACAGAAAATTATTAACATTCCATGAAATAATTCAGATTAATACTTCAAGGAGAAGCAAATAAAATAACCATTTTTGTATCTCCATTCTTCTTCCGCTAAAATTTCATGTCTATCAAACCTGTTTTTTGCATCAGAAAAAAATCATATAATTACTGATTTTTGCATGAAGCAATACAAAGGTGCTCCAATGATCGTATTAAAATTCAGTAATTATCGGATTAAAATTAAGCTTATTATTATTACTATTATTACTATAACTATATATTTACTATTTTTAATCAAAAAATTACTTCGAAAAAATGTATTTTGTAACTAAACGCTTTCACGAAATTAAAAATATTGGCTCAGTGTAAAATATTAATTCATGTTATTTAAAAATTTTTTATTACAAACAATAATAATTATTTTTTATTTAACAATTTTTGACTGTTTATTCAAGCCGAATAAATCAAAACCGAAGATTTAAAAATAAACAATTTGAAATTGAATTGTTTTACCTGGGAAAACTTAAATCGTTAAAATTTCGAATATCTTTTGAGCTTTGAACGTTACTATTTTGATTGTTATTTAAAAAGAAAGGTTTAGTGTCTAAGTGAAATGTTTCAATTTAGGTGTTTAAATAGCAGTTGGACCCTTATTATTTCTAGGCGAAATTTGAGTAATTTTAATAGGTGTTTGGAAGTTTTGAAAAGATTGAAAATTAATTGTAAACTTAAAATGATTTCATATAATTTAAATGAAGTTTGTACCAACAAAATTCGGCTAGTCGAACCGAAATTTAGGTGCAAATAGCCACAGCCTAATTTAAAATAAAATGTCGATTTTTGCAGATTTAAAAAAAATGATAAACTTTTTAAAAATTGTCAAAGGCTTCAAAATAATAAAACATTTTCGTTAGATTCCTAGGAAAATTGAAAACCATTTTTTATTTTGGAATATCATTTACAAAGAATACTTAAAAAGGTTTTAAAAGATTTCCCAAATTGTTAAAAGAGTCTAGAATATTTTAACATGATTTTTTATCATTTGCAAAATTTCTAAAAGTTGAACGAAAAATTATATTAATTCAAAAGACATTCAGAAGTTCGAAAAACATTTTAAAAATAATTTTAAAGTTGCAAATATTTAAAATAACTTCTAGATTTAACAAGATTTTGAAATAAAATTTGAAGTTTTTAGTAGTTGAAAATTCGTTTGATTCATTTGTTAACTGTAAAGCTTGATTATAAGCTTACTTTTAATCCGATCATTACTGAATTTTGATACGATCATTGCAGCACCGTTGGAAAGCTTTATGCAAAAATCAGTAATTATATGATTTTTTTCTGATACAAAAAACGCGTTTCATAGACGTGAAATGTTAGCGGGAGAAGAATGGAGATACAAAAATGGTTATTTTATTATCTTCGTCTTGGAATGTTGGAATGTTAATAAATTTCTGTTCTTGTTAGATTGTCTTCGAAATTATTATTTTACAAATGACTTTCTATATAAACAACAGTAGATGTGAAGCCAGAAGTATTTTCGAGCCGTGTCGAAGAAAAGGTTTAAATTCACTTCACAGCTTGATTGTAAGCTTAATTTTAATCCGATCATTACTGAATTTTGATAAGATCATTGGAGCACCTTTGGAATGCTTCATGCAAAAATCAGTAATGATATGATTTTTTTCTGATACAAAAAACGCGTTTAATAGATGTGAAATGTTAGCGCGAGAAGAAAGGTTCTCTTACAAAAATAGAAATGACTGAGCTTGACTGTACTAAAAAGCCCGTTACTCTCTCGCTTGCCCTCGCGTATTTGCTTTGGCAGAAATGCAGTTCGAAGGGTCCCAGGCACATGGAAGGAGTGGAGATTATTTACGATGGGTGCATTATGTTTTCTACCGTTTAAAGAAAAAAGTGGGCCTGCAGTAAATACATCATTATTACTTCACCCCCCAGACTCAACTCGGAAATTTGGAGAGTTTTGACACAGGTTCAGAAAAAGGCGGATTTTAATATCAAAAAATTAATTTCAAATTTCGAAAATTTGCAGATGCGTTGTTAAGACATGAGGAAGGTTAATGACAAAGTCCCTACTTCGAGAAATGAAAGCAACTTCTTCAAATTAAACGTTGAAAATGATCAAAATAATTTTCAATATTAAATAAATAATATAGCTACAACAAAATTATCAATATTGCACGGTAGCGTACCTTTAGCCAAGCTCGAAACAATAAACTGCACTCGTTTTCACTGAGGCAATCGCTCATGAATGCAAAAATAATGAACTTCCAAAAATGTTCAATCTTTTCAATTTTTCGGGCAAACTATTTACTTTATGGCAATATTTTATATAACCTTTTTTATTCAGAAAAAAATTTAGAGTGTTTTATTATATAACTATTTTTGCTCTAAAAACAGCCGTTTCCACGGAAAATCTAAAAACATTAAATAATCCGCCATATTAGAAGATGGCGGCTCGAGCCCCCCCCCCCTCAATTTACTGAATTTTGGGAGGTGTTTCAAGACCCCCTAAGGAAGCTTCCTGCCAACTAAGTTCATTGTTATAAATTATTTCCATTTAAAATCCTTCGTTGACTGGCATAAGCTTTTCTTACGTTTTACTCAATTTAAATTATACTTTTAATCATTTTTTTTAGAAATCTATTCTCAATAGTCTAAAGAATGTCGCTTTGAAATGTTAAGTTATACAAGTATATCTGAGGGTCATAATGAGCCTCCCAAAATTGCCATTATATGCCATTTTTGATATGCCTAGAACTTTTTCATAATATTTCTGAGATATAAAATTGCGATAAATGCAATATTCATTGATAAGTGAACAAGTATATTAAATATCAAATAAATCGGCTTCTAATTTCCTGTCCAAAATCGAAGAAATAAAAATTGGAAACATTTTACATGTTAAACTCCATAAGATATAAAAATGGCCAGAGCGAGTTCTAAAAATATTTTT
>NC_046660.1:144954144-144956333 GCF_010883055.1 Belonocnema kinseyi
TGACAACTATGAGTTGCAAAATCCAACCACTTTTTTCTTTAAACCTACGCTTAAACTAGAAAATCTTTCGAAAAGTCCTCCGCCCCGAATTGGATTAAAAGCCCCCAAAATAATGGATGTAAAAAATCTCTTCCAGTATTTAAACTCTAAAGGAAAAGAATTTTTCGAATCATATTTTTTAAAAGTACAAACTCAGAATTCAGATGCCGAAGAAACAGAAGAGAGTGACGAAAATGACTAAAAGTAGTTTCTTATTAAAATATTGTTTGATTAATTTATTCTTGTTCAATAATATGCATAATATTATATGTTAAATGTTTAATAAATAAATTATTTTAGTGATAATATCTGGAGTTACTGTTGTGGATTTGTTTTGGTAAGATTGACTTGACCTTCACGTCGTTCGCTGCAGCGCGTACGTAGCCGGCCATGCACGTTTTTGGGCAGCGTCAAGATTACCACTTGGATTTTAAAATATACATAGTTTTTGAACTATTAATCCAATTGATCTAAAACTTTTCAGAAAACTTCTTTGAACCTTAATGAACAACTTTCTCACTGAAAGCTTTCCGTAGCTTAAAATTCGTTCGCTAAACGAGGCGCTTGGAGGTTAGAATTCATGATTTTTGCATTGCCTTAAAAAAATTAATAACTTTTTGGTTTATTACAATATTCCCGTTTTTCTTTCTTAGATAGTTTCAAAAGACTTAAACACGTACTTTGTATTGGGGAAATCGGGAAAGGATGAAAATTGGCTAAACTAGCGCGAGTTGAAGTGAAAAAAGTTTGGAATTTTTCGTTTTCAAAAAATCCACTTTTTACCAATTATCTCAAAAACTACAAAACCTATAAATTTTTGCAAGAGGAAAAAAGACGCGCCTTGAAATTCTCTACAAGTATCAGTCTTTAAAATTGAAATTAGAAAGATTTTTTAAATTGACACTCAGGACAATACTTCTCAGGCTGAATCCAGCCGTGTCCCCTTTTGGTCGCCAGCGGTTCAATTTTTGCAATTCTTAAAACAATTATGTTTATTTATATACTTTTTTATTGGACGGGATTCTCTCGAAATCAAATGATTCGAAACTACACTTTTATTATAAATAAAATAAAAGTGATTATGGATCAATTTATCTTTCGGTAGATTTCGTGAAAAAAAATTTTTTCTACCAAAGGACTCGAAAAATAATGCAAGATTTGCATTATTGTTTATTTAATGTTGACTGATATACTTTTATATTTGGCGGGCTTCTCTCTAAATCAAATTATATTCCAAACTACACTTTTAATATAAATAAAATAAAAGTAATTAATTATCAATTTATATTTCGGTAGATTTCGGTGAAAAAGTGGTTTTTTCTCTCGAACTCAAATTATATTTGAAACTAAGCTTTTAATATAAATACAATGAAAGTGATTATTTCAAGCACAGTTGTTCGATTATTTAGATTAGATTAGGAAATTTCATTTTCCTGTGTCGAAAATGTTATAGTGTCGGATATTTTGTAAAGTCAAGAATTTTATTTTGGGAATCAGCCATTATAAGGAGTTTTTTAATTTGTTATCATTAGAAACTATCGGTAACCTATTCTGTGGAATGCTTTCTTTTTCGGGAATTTTTAGTCATCCCCCTTACATGGATTAGACTGATGAGAAACTATTACGAAAGAGGCATGATATAAGCAGGAAGCATAGTATGTATAGGTTATGAGACCTAGTATCTATTATCAGCATCTACGAATTTTTCCGATTTCAATGATATATTACTTGCCTTGAAAAGTTAAAAATTTTAAGGAGTTATCAAGAAACATCAGCTTTACAGTCAATTTAATACTAAATACTTCTCAAATTTTCAATCTTTATAGACAAATTACATGTCTTTGGAATCGGAACAATACGTGAATTCCAAATATATTACTTTTAAGTCACTGATTGCAAAATTACGAATTTTTTAATCTCACATTTTTGTCCCATTTTCTAACAAAGGACCCCTGAGGAAAGGGGTGGTTTGGCCAAGCTCGCACGCACTGCCCTAAAAGTAGGTCGTAGGGCAGCTAGGGCAGGGTACCTTGCCCTGGGCAAGAGCGTGCCGACCACTGCTCTAAGGCTAGGCTGTTTTGGAACAAATTGTCATATTTGGGCCACTGTTCGGGTCTTCGGGGCGTGGCGCGGTCAAGCAATTTCATTCA
>NC_046660.1:144956433-144962987 GCF_010883055.1 Belonocnema kinseyi
AGGGAGCTCTTCTTAATATTTTGACACCAAAATCATGTCGATACACCTTACCGACTGCGAGTAAAGCCACCCACGCTTTAACTTGACAGACTGTATGTCGCTAGTCCAAAAAGTTTTTATTATTTATTTTTAGTGTTGTTTTTTACTACTAAAAACAAAATCTATGTGTCCTATCGAAAATTGATTTATTAGAAATTTGTAGGACTTTCAAAAATCAACGTTTTTCTTTTCTTGACCTTTTTCATATCAAGCGTTTTTTGGCTTTAAATGTTCGTTTTAGTTTGTTTTTTCGGATTTTGAAAATGCTCTAACTCTGATAATTTTCTTTTCATAGAAAAAAGTCAAGAGAATAAATTGTTTGAGTTTTTGAGTACTATAAATAACCGGTCACAGAATTTTTAAATCTTGAAAAAATGTGGTTTCAAAAATTGTTGGTAGTCAAATTTGAAATTTTCAACTTTTTCACCAAATTAAAAAAGTTGTTATAATCACCTTGTAGGGCATTCAAAAATCAACGTTTTTCTGTTCTTGACGTTTTTTCATAGCATGCGTTGTTTGGCTTGAAATGTGCATTTTGGTTCGTTTTTTTGGATTTTGAAAATGCTCTAACTCTAATAATTTTCCTTTTATAGAAACAAGTCATGAGGATAAATTGTTTGAGTTTCTGAATACTATGAATAACCGTTAATAGAATTTTGAAATCTTGAAAAAATGTGATTTCAAACATTTTGAAAACGTGCTCACATTTTGAATTTTGATCCAAAATAGCTGGGTTATGAACTTGTTCTTTCTTTTTAGACCTTAAAAAAGTGTGCCAAAGCAGAATCCAATCTGATAAATTTTTCGAAAGTTATCGTGTCTACAGAATACAGACTACAGAATACAGACGAGAATGTAAAAAGACCATTACATACGAAATTGCTCTCACTTCTATTATATGAACAGCAACACATTATTAAATTGAACAAAATTTAATTAAATTGTCGAGTTGGAGGAATATGAAACTTTCAAATATTTTAGATTTTAGGTTTACGATTTTTCACTGTGATAAATTGCAAAATTATCAAAAAAACGTGTTTTGTTCATAAAATCAGATTTTGTGGGCGCATAGAAAATGTATAAACACAATTTTATTAATTTAATTTTTTTCTTATTCTTATTTGATTTCAATTTGCTATATTTCCCTTCAGCTGAGCAGCTAAGCCGAGAAACATGGTTTGAGAAAAATGGTTGAATATTGTCTGTCTCTCTCGTTGCTAAGTTTTTCTTTCTAACACACGCAAAGAAAGGTTCGGTTGCGGCAACCAGAAGTTGGGTAGTTCCAACCGAACTGTCGGATTGCCTCTGGACTGACAATACTCATGGGTTGCTGTAACCGAACTGGTTCGGTTGTACCAAGTTTGGTCACCTTAACCGAACTGTTCGGTTACAGTAACCTCACAGTTCGATTGCAGTAATTGAACAGTTTGGTTACTACAACCGAACTGTTCGATTACATCAGTTAATCCCCTCTGTTCCACGTTCTATGGAAATGGATGGTGGCTTAAAGGAATTAAACAATAAATACTAAAATAAAATGATTATGCAAGTATATATAGTTTATTTCTAAGTCCTAATTGTACACATCCTGAATCCTAATTAGAGAAATGTACAAAATTGTCTTTATAATTCCAATGGAGGGAAGACTTCCATCATCAATCAAGTCTAGAACTACAACCAAAAATTCAACAGTATACTAAAATTTTTCCCTACAGAATTATATTTTCAACAAAATAATTTCATTTTCAACAAAATAATTTCACTTTTATCAAAGTAGTTTAATTTTGAACCAAATAGATGCATTTTTAACCTATAAACATGAATTCTTAACAATAAATGGAATAGAAGATTAATTATCTACCAAAAAAGATGAATTTTCAACAAACTACATAAATTTTCTAACAAATAGTTCAATTTTCAAGTAAAAAAGATAAATTTTGAATTACACATGGGTTAGTAACACTTAAAAAAAAGATGAATTCACAACCAAAATTAATTAGTGGATATTTCACACACACAAAAATTCAACAGCTATGATTTGACTTTTGAACTAGAAAGAACTTTTTCCAAAAGGTTTTTAACCATTTACTCTAAAATGCGGAAGTCATCGAAATAAAAAATTAACAATATTTTTGGTAAAAAGTGAATAGAAAGTCTGCCTTCTCGTGCTTGCAAACGGAAATAAATTTTTAATTAATCTTGTGCGAAGTCACAAAAACCTGAAACTTACATTCGATATTAAGATAGGTAAATTTGAAATGTCCTGCTTCCACTGCTTATACTCCTTTAAGAATTTGGAGTACGGTCCCAATTTAGGGAACAATTCCGAAATTTTGTCTTCTGCGTGGAACTGGAAACAGTCGTCGTCTATCTCCTCCTCTGTGTAGAAACGCGACTAAAAAGGAAAAAAAAAAACAAAAAAATAAAAGGTCTAGCGTTGGCACCCCAGTCCGCTATATTTTGAATATGCGATATGATTTTCACTAAGAGTATAGTTTTGGAATAACCCTTTAGAATAATTCTTCCTAAACATAACATATACATAAAATGTTTATGAAGGAGAAAAATTGATCAAATTAAAATGAAAATTGTCTAGCTTGGCGTCTCTTACCAAAAACTAATCTATCCAAATCTATCCAAAACTCCAAAATCGCTCCTTCAAGTTTTAATCTAAGCATTTGGAAAAATTCGTTCTTACCTTCAAGTTTTTCGATGCATTTTTTGATACCCCATTTAGAAAGAAGTTCCTTGTACGCCTATTCTGCACACTATAAAACTTCGATTGTCTAAATAATTCCACTGCACTCTAATTCACTTCACGAAACGCCTATGATTTATTATGGAACACTGACGCTACGGTTTGAGAATCTCATCATAACGATAACAGCTCTTTCAGAACGCAAAAATTCTCGAGTTTGCGCAATACGCGTAGGCCGACAGGCGAAAAGGAAATAATGAAAATAAATTATGCAAAAGCATTAAATAAACATAAAAAATATATAAATAAATAAATGATTATGAATGTTAATATTTGTATGGTATAATACTCTACAAATCTATAATATATCTTAATAAATTTCCAGCGCAGGCCAGAGGATTAGTGCGCATGCGTAGTGGAGTTAGCCGCAACCGAACTGTGAGATTCGCGCAACCGAACCCTTCCAAGCAAACAGATTCAATCATGATAAACAAACTGGTTCGGTTGCCACAAACCAACGTTTGGTTCAGACAACCGAAATACTGCCAACCGAACCCAGTTCAGTCAGGACAAACAAATCATTTCTTTGCGTGCAGGTCAAAAATTTTAGCAGCCGAATCCTACCAATTTTCGGGTATGAGGTTGTCTTCATACTTGCCAGGGGGCACTAGACTGTATTTCCGCTTTTCTTATAGGTGTCACTGCAGTCATTGCCATGCTCAGCCAAACCTACCGTTTCGCCTTAAAAGCACATCAGTGCCTAATAGAGCCTATTAAGAAAATAAATTCAAGTTAATTTTGATCCCAGTAGCCGTATAATTGCCGAATACAAGCCATTAGAAACTATATTCAAATAAAAAGTCCCTTAAGAATCACGTAAGACCGCATAGAATGCTACTGCATCCTATATGGTTTTAAGCAGTTTCTACTGATAATTTATTAGGCATTTTTACTAGGGCAGCATTCTGCAATATTTGTACCCTATTCTTAACTGGCCCTCATAAGGGCCATCCATATACCATGTGGACAACTTTTCACCACTTTTGACCCCCCCCCCATCGTGGGCAGTCGTGGAATTTGGACAATCCCCCCCCTCCCCCGCACTTTGTCCACATGGACGTATTTGATGAAAATACATATATTATTAGTCTTCAAAATGTCCGGGAGGTAGCGACAATTCCATGGACGTCATTTGAGCACTCACTAAAATTTCAAATTCTTTTGTTTTCATATTCAACAGTTCGAAACTCGTTGACTGGCTAACAGCTGTTGGTGCATTATGCAGCAATTTATCGCTAAACTGGTCGGAAATTCGAATGAAAAAACGTCGCTCCTTAGTGGTGCCAAAGTTAACTAACAGACTGTCAAACATGCCAAAAATTCAAGTCAAGAAACGTGATTTTAGTACTATTGAAACCCATTGTTGCGAGCTGTACATTTGTATAAAAAGTGAGATTTTCGTAGTTTCTTTTTTTATATACAAGTTATTTTTATAGAAGTATCCTATAGATGAAAATTTTAGTTAATGAAAAGGACAAAACTTTCATCCAGTTGCTGATTAAAATGCCACTCAACTTTGGTACTACTCAGGAGCTGCCAGTCAAATTCTTTGTTAGTTGTTTGCGCCAAAACAATCATCCTCAATGGGTTTGAAGAGTACTAAAATGATGTTTTTTCACTCGAATTTTTGACATGTTTGAAAGTTTCCCAGTTAACTTTGGCACCACACAGGAGCTAATAGTCAAATTCTTTGTTAGTTGTTTGCACCAAAACAATAATCCTCAATAGGTTTGAAGAGTACTAAAATGACGTTTTTTCACTTGAATTTTTTACATGTTTGACAGTTTCCCAGTTAAATTTGGCACCACTCAGGAGCTAATAGTCAAATTCTTTGTTAGTTGTTTGCACCAAAACAATAATCCTCAATAGGTTTGAAGAGTACTAAAATGACGTTTTTTCACTCGAATTTTTTACATGTTTGACAGTTTCCCAATTGACTTTGACACCGCTCTGGAGCTGCAAGTCAAACTTATTGTTAGTTTTTAGCATCCAGACAATCGTTCCCCTTGTGTTTGAAGAGTACTAAAATGACGTTTTTTCACTCGAATTTTTTACATGTTTGACAGTCTGCCACTTAACTTTGGAACCACTCAGGAGCTGCCAGTCAAACTTATTGTTAGTTTTAATCATATAAACAATCATTCCATGTGGGTTTCAAGAGTACTAAAATGTCGTTTTTTGACTCGAATTTTTGACGAGTTTAACGATAAATTGTTGCAATATACACCAACAGCTGTTAGTCAGTCAACGAATTTCGAACCGTTGACTATGAAAACAAAAGAACCTGAAATTTTAGTGAGTACTAAAATGACATCCATAGAATTGTCGCGAGCTCCCTGACTATAAGAAGTCCAAAAGGAGCGATAAATTGGATGAAAAAATTCGAATTAGCTTAGGAACGTGAGCCTAAACATGATTTGAATTTGAAAGAAAAAGTCGTGAAAAAAATTAAAATAGAAATAAAAATTATGTTGTGCCTGAGCACAATATAAAAATTGAAGTATACCTAGAATATACCTTGTCTCATTTCAGTATACGAGGTGTGTTCAAAAAGTAAGGTGACTTTTCAATTTTCGCGGGGGACGTAGATTCAAGTTTTAAATTTTTTGTTTTGTTGTGTTGGTACACTCGTCACGATCATATGTTCACAGTTTTGACTATATAGCTCGTGTTGTTTTTTTGGCTGAGGCGTAAAAGGTTAGAAGGGTTTGGTGTGCTCGGCGATTTTCTTCGTTCGAAAAGAATGGAGCAAAGAGTTTGCATTAAATTTTGTGTGAAAAATGGAATCCAGTGCTCTAAAACTCTTGAAATGTTGACAGTTGCATACAGTGATTCTACTCTGAGTAAGAAAAATGTTTATAAGTGGTACAAACTGTTCTAAGAAGGCCGAGAGGATGTCGAAGACGAACCTCGCCCTGGACGTCCCAACACGTCAACAACAGATGAAAACGTTCAAGCAGTGGAAGAAATGGTGTTGAAAAATCGCCGAATTACCATCAGAGAAGTTGCTGAAGATGTGGACATATCGGTTGGCTCATGCCATGCTATCTTTTCGGATGTTTTGGGCATGAGACGTGTCAGCGAAATTTATTCCAAAACTGCAGTGGAAGCATCCTGAGTCTCCAAGACCGAAAAAAGCACTTCAAGTTCGGTGAAATGTGAGGGTTTTGCTCACTGTCTTCTTTGATTACCGTGGCGTAGTGCATCAAGAATTTTTACCACAAGGTCGTACGGTCAATAAGGAGTACTACCTTCAAGTTATGCGCCGTTGGCGAAAGCCGATACGCAAAAAACGTCCGGAACTTTGGAAAAACAATTCGTGGCTTTTGCATCACGATAATGCACCTGCTCATTCATCGTTGCTTGTGAAAGATTTTCTGACCAAAAACAGCACCACAGTCATGCCTCAGCCTCCATATTCACAGGATTTGGCCCCCAGTGACATTTTTCTTTTCCCAAAACTGAAGAGATTCATGAAAGGACATCGATTTTCAACGATTGAGGAGATAAAAACTGCATCGCTGAAAGAACTCAAGGCTATACTACAAAATGATTATCAGAAGTACTTCGATGATGGGAAAAAGCGTTGGCATAAGTGTATTATATCTGAGGGGGATTACTTTGAAGGCGACAACATAAACATTGAAGAATAAATGAATATTTTTTGAAAAAACCACAAAGTCACCGTATTTTTTGAACACACCTCGTATTTTCCACAGATTTAGGGAAATGTGTGTCCACGTGGATTCTAGCTCGA
>NC_046660.1:144963013-144967954 GCF_010883055.1 Belonocnema kinseyi
GGACAAGCGTGAAATTTTGCCATACCCCCTCCCCCCCTAAAGTGTCCACGTTGTATATGGATGGCCCCATGCGAGTTCCATCCCCGCGTTGTAACAGTCACCTAACTGGTTTGTAACTGGGTCCTCATAATGTTCCTACCCGGTTCTTAACCGTTCGTGACCGATCGTTTACCTTATTTTGTCAACGGGTTGTAACTGGAAACTAACTGGTTTCTATCCGACATCATGTAATATTTGTACCCGATTCCTTACCAATTTTTTACCAGCCCAGATTCGAATCTCGTCCCTGGGTTGTAACGGTCACCTAACCGTTTTGTAACTGGGTCCTCAAAATATTTCCACCAGGTTCTTAAACAGTTTCTATCCCAATTTCGTCCACAGTTTGTAACCGTCAGCGAACCGGTTTCCATGCGACATCAAGCGATATTGGTACCCGATTTGTAACTGGGCCCATAAAATACTTTTGTCCAGATCTTATCTGATTCCTAAACGAAATTGATCAGTTTTTTCTCACCGCTATATACCCGGCACTTAATCGGGTTCTATGTAAAAACGAATGTTTCTATGAGGTTCCTACGCGGGTCTTACCCGGAATTCAAAATGATTAGGTTATATTTCTTACCTGATTATACTTAAAACGCACGTCTTTTATATCTAGACATGTACTAGAATGTAATCACAATAAATTAATCTTTCTTTTGATACATAAAATAAATAATTTGATTTTCTATATGAAGAAGTTAAATAAATTCTTATATTTGGCGTAGAAGATTACACAGTAAAAAAAAAGTCAAGAACTTTCCCGAAGATAATTGTATTTACACGTATTTTGAAGCGCTGTATCTGAAGTTGAGGACAAAATAGCACCTTATCTGATTAGTTTAGCACCTAACCTGAAATAACTTTATTTTCTAGTATAAAAATAACGTTTTTGTGTGGTATGTCACAAATTTACCGGACAAGGTGCTATTTTGACCTCAAATTGGGATTCACAACCTCAAAATACATTGAAATACAATGTTCTCTGTAAGATTTCTTGATTTTTTTTTGTTTGGCTGTTCATAAAAAAATCAACAAGAAAAGTTTACTAATTTTTTCAGAGACCATTGTATTCCTATGTACTTTGAGCTACTAAATTTTGAAATTCAAGTCAAAATAGCACATTAGGATATATTGCATAAAAGTGTTTTACATTTGTTTTGTGCAGCTTAAAACAGTGATAAAGAGTAAAAATAAGTCTTTACCCAAAAAAAGCATTTCAGATACAATTCCCATCGTGCACAGTATAAAAACACATTTCTGTCCAAAAGAAAGACTTATTTTAATGTGTCATGTAAGTTTCAACGCATAATAAGTCAAATAAACTTTTATTAACATGTAAGTGAAAAAAATAGATCCAGATTCAATAAAATAATTCCATTTTCAATAAGGTTATAATAAAGCATACCTGAATAACTAAATTTGGTTTTCAGCAATATTTAATTTCTGTTCCCAAATTCCGGATAGAACCCGTTTATGACTGGTTAGAACACACACCAGTGTCAAATACCTTTTAAAAACCGGTTAGAGACCAGTTAAAAGATAACTTTGGTCTTTGAAAATATTTAATTCCTCTTTTCGATCGCCGGATAGAACACTGTTAGGACCGGTTAAAGTACACGTCAATATCAAGTGCCTTTTAGGAACCGGCAAGGGACCAGTTAGAAACTAGCTTCGCTCTTTGACAAAAGTTCCTTTTTGTTATCGATCGCTGGATAAAACATGGTTAGGATCGGTTAGAACACACATCAGTGTAAAGTGCCTTTTAGGAATCGGTTAGAGACCAGTAAGAACCTAACTATGGCCTTTGACAATAGTTCATTTCTCTTTTCGATCGCTGGATAGAACCCGGTTAGGACTGCTTTAAAGCCACACCAGTATCAAGTGCCGTTTAGGAACCGGTTAGAGATCAATTAGAAGCTAACTTTGGTCTTCCACAATATTTAATTTATCTTTTTGATCACCGGATAGACCCCGGGTAGGGCCGGTTAAAGTACACACCAGTATCAAGTGCCTTAGGAACAGCGAAATCGCGGTAAAATTTCAGCCACAACCACGTCTCACGACCGTGAGATAGGTGGTTACAGTTTGTAAAGGATTCAATACGACGATCCCGCAAAAACCTCGTGCACCCTAAGAACACGGAGCGACCCAAGGACAACTACCTTCTGCATTTTTCCCACAAGTGTTCTAGCATATTGTTGACACGCAAGGATGCTTTTTCGGCAATTAGCAAGTGAAAGCTTGGCACCTCCAAAAGCGCCGATGATAAGGACGATCAATTTAACAGAATATTCCGGGTACAATCCTTGCAACTCCCTTATAAGGTCTCGATACCTCTCTTTCCTTTCATTCTCCTTGGTTATGATGTTTCTGTCAGCTGGTGCCGAAAATTCGATAACGAACGTGGTTCGCTTCTCGAAGTCAAGAAGAACCATGCCAGGCCTCGATTGAGCAACAGAAACAATTGTCGAGAATATAACGTTCCAATATATGCGGCCGTTCCCATTCTCGACAATTGATTCAATTTCCATAGGAGCATTTAGAGGAGCGATATTAAGGTTAATGCCGTAGGAGAGACAGAGATGGTAATAAAGCACTCTTAGTGCCCCATTGTGCCTTTGAATGTAGGTCGTTCCCACGTGAGTTGGACAACTAGATAGTATGTGAGCTAAATGCTCGGGGTGTGCATGGCACGCCCTGCAGCTATCATCGGGAATGTCTTGGCTCAAAATGTGGGACGATATGTTAAGGTGGAAATGACACCGTCTTGGCATGCAAAAATGAAACTCTCCGTACCAGACTTCAATCCAGGCGATTTCAGGAAAGCAAACGTTAGCTCATAAGACATTGACTTATCCTTCAGATTTCTGTGGAAGATACCGTGCATCCTCTTATCGAGGAACTGTTCACGAAAGTTTTTCTCTTGTGCCCACTTAATCCGAAATTTCAGGAGTGAGTACTCGAGATAGATCAGATTTGATGCATTTTGCTCACCCCTAATACTGAAGTCAAGTCCGAGAGCTTCAGCAGCCTCCTCCGCTGCTTTGTACAGAAACGCTCCTTTGCCCACTTCTTCGTGATTCCTGACCATTTTAAGAAGAGGGTCTCTTCCATTTGCAACTCTATGTGCTGTACCCAGAATAATCCTGTTGTGAAGACATTCAAGGCTCAATATTCCGCGGCCCCCTTGACGGCGTGAGATGTACAGTCGCGTAACGGAAAACTTAAGATGCATGCTTTTGTTCATGTGCATAACCTTTCTTGTCCCGATAACAAGAGATCTGAGCTCGTTCTTCGTCCATGGAACTACTCCAAATGAATAGAGTAGTACCGGAACGGTACTAGCTGGTGGAATGCTGCATCTATGCAGACACATCTATCGATGAGCAGCTTCTCCCGACATCCGGCTACGCCTTTCTTTGAGCCTCGTTGTTCATACATTTCTTGCCCCACAGGTTCAATTGCCCGAACAATCCTATCATTTAGGATAGCTGTGAATATCTTATAAAGCGTGTTCAGACAAGTTATTAGCCTGTAATTCTTCGGGTCAGTTAAGTTGCCTATTTTCGGCAGAAGTATTGTGCGCTCTTCCACCAACCACTCTGGAATCGGCTCTTCCGACTTCAAATATGAGGTGAAAATACGGGCCAAATGCTGATGGGTTGAAGAAAACTTCATCCACCAGAAGGTTTTGATACAATCTGGTCCCGGTGCGGAATAGTTCTTCATCCCTCTTAATACTTTTTTCACCTCCTCTTTCGTGATGGGTGGGCATTCTTTTTCAGGTGTTATGAGGGCAACACATAACTCCTTGAAGCTCTTTATATTTTTTGAGTCTTCGTTCAGTCTTTGCTGAACTTCGTAGACTTCTCTCCAAAATACTTCGACCTCCTCTGGTTTGGGTGGGTGTTCGACAGTAACTGGAGGGTCTTGGAAGAGTCGAGATAGGTCAGAGAGAAACTGTTGATTTTCTCTGACCCACCTCTCCCTTCGCTCTAGACTTCTCTTAGCGTCAGATAGTATCCCTATTCTCTCAACAATATGCTGTCTGATGGTCAGCAGCTTTGACTTGTTAAGTGTGTGATAACGGGTCCGGAGTTCGCGCGCGAACTTTCGAACCTTAGCGGTAAAATTCCTGCCAGATGTGATGTGGTCAATCATACACTGAATGCGGGACACGTACTGTCTTGCCCAGCCTATATTTATGGCAAGTTGCTGCATTCGTCTTTTGGTCTTATGATCAGCCGTTGGTTTTGTTTTATGGTTCGCATCGGCCAAAGCTCTCACTGCATTATACACACAATAATTGATAGCCCAGAGGTCGGATTCTCCGGAAAAATGTCCACGAAGCTCGTCATCCATTTCAGCCAGATCTTTAGGCTTGAGAGAAACCTTGGTGTTGATGTTTCTCCGGGTCGTAAAGCATCGCTCTTCATCTATTGGATGCCTGCCCGCGGTTGGTCTTAGCGTCGCCTCTCTTTCTCTGTTACCGGCTTGTTCTAGCTGTGGTAAAATAGGCGTTCCGCTTACATAGCCCTTTTTACGGAGTAGTTCAGCATGGTTTCGCAGACGTTGCTGCGAAAAGTGCGATAGCTCCGGGTGTTTCTCGTACCACAGAGCATGCAGCCGTGCCATGTAACGACGTTCAGGGGCCACACTCGCATCGTAGCACTCTAGCAAGTCGTGATTCAGTCGCTCCGTCCACCCAAAGGTTGCGAGATCCCGCCGATCCATCGCATTGAATCCATTTTCATTGGCTCCCCCAGCTCTAGATTGGTCGGCATTCTTGGCCGACCTATTGTCGGGAGCCTTGCGCGTTCTGTTGTTTTGAACCGCACTTACTACAACTATGTTTGGTGTTGTCATTATTGTTCCCACGAGAAGCTAGGGAAAGGGGTT
>NC_046660.1:144968054-144969958 GCF_010883055.1 Belonocnema kinseyi
TTGACAGGCGTCATTTGAAGGATCATGCTCGACGAAAATGGTTCACATTAGTGAATACTAATGCCATCTCTTAGAATTTTCAGGTACTTATCAGACTGCCTACACGGAAAAAAATTCTTGAGGCGAACGACTGAATCGAGAATATATTAAACTCAAAGAAAATATACGCTTGGATTAGGTAAAACGTTTAGTTAGAAGAGTTATACATTTAGTTACTTTATGTAAATTGTTCTCGTAAATCAGGAATTTGGAAAAAATTGCTAAGTTCGAAAGTTTATAATTTTCGGCAGATTATGTATGATTGTATTATCTTAAGATTAGAAAAAAAATTTAGTTGTTATAGAAATATATTAACTTACAGTGGCCAATTTTTCGTCTGGTATCGCGAAAATGAATTTCCATGAAATCCGTGTAATGCATTTGGAGGTCAAGTTTGTTGTTATTATCGCGTTTCTTTATATTTCAATATAGTTATCGCCTACAATCGAAACAAATGTAAATTATTACTACTGAATCATAAACTCCATTTAATATTAACAGTTGCGCACATTTTAAGTGGTAAAAAGCGTTTAATTGCCCAAAGTAAATCTCAACTGTCATTGCTCCCGATTAGACCGTCGCCATTTTATTTCGCTGCTCCCATAACGCATCAGCGCTCTTCCGATAATTGTTTCAGACACCTATTCTTAATATCCCTATTATAGCAATACTTATTAGTGGTTTGACTATACGATATCCCTGGTATATGGAAAATGGTCAAGGATATTCATTTTCGCTGATCCAGGGATCTTTCTAAATTCCTTCGTTCTTTTTCAGCTAAATGTTTGGCTATAATAAGGAATAATATCCCTGTCACAGCTCAATTTTTTTTACCGTGTAGCACTTAAAATTGATTTTAGGTGCTAATCAAATGCCAATTTGGAAACCAGATCCAGATATAGCAAGTTCGAAAATAGAATAATTAAAAAAAAATTGGAAAATAAATATTGGCCTAAAATTTCTGTTCTAGATTTATTACTGGCACAATCCTATCACCAACAAGTGTTTAATTTATTTTATTGGTTGATCGAACCAAATTTGAGATAAGATCCAGAGAAAACATTTTCTAAAATAAAAAAAATCCCTAATAATTGTGTCAATTAAACTCCAGGCAAGTACGGAGATTTACTTATTAAAATGATTAATAAGTTATGATTGTACAATTGGCGATAAGTAATTATTATTTAAATTATCGTTGCCGACACTGTCAGTGATAAACATACAAAACCACCAAACATTTCTTTGGTAAAGAATAATCAATCGAAAGTATAATAAACATGCCGGGCCGATCCGTCATTATTTGGAGGTTATGTTCAGATTCACCTTTTTGCCTTAATCACTGTAAGTAAATGTAGGTAATGTCAATTCAAAGTTCAGGCATGTAATATTTCATTCACTTTATTTGAAACATATCCTGTCTATTCATAACATACCTGTTTTTATTTCGTAAATAAGCGGTAACACAATTCACTCTTCGCCCACTGGGAGCGCAGAATATTATTACTATTTTCTAGTATTTTTCACTCAGCAGGCATTCCATAATGTTATTGGCACAGAAAAAAATTGATTTTTACTTCTCAGTTAACATGTCTCATTTCATTATTAATCAAACATTTTTATTATTTCCAATTACTATGTAACACAACCTATATTGTTTTGACACTTGTGTTCATTTGAAGTTTCGAACGCAACCATGGAAACTATGATAAAGTTGATCCGAAGATGCACGGACTAGACCGAATGGTCGATCCGAATGCAACTTTAAAGGCGCGAAATATGAGAATACCCCTGTATAATGGTTTCTCCCCTGCTATTGTGCAATTCGGGTTGCATTCGATTCGCCATGTATGTAAGTCCCAGAGTGT
>NC_046660.1:144970058-144972826 GCF_010883055.1 Belonocnema kinseyi
CGCTGGGGCTTACGTGCATGGCGAATCGAATGCTACCCGAATTGCACAATAGCAGAGGAGAAGCCATTATACAGGGGTATTTTCATATTTCACGCCTTGAAAGTTGCATTCGGATCGACCATTCGGTCAAGTCCGTGCATCTTCGGATCAACTTTATCATAGTTTCCATGGTTGCGTTCGAAACTTCAAATGAACACAAGTGTCAAAACAATATAGGTTGTGTTACATAGTAATTGCAAATAATAAAAGTGTTTGATTAATAATGAAATGAGACATGTGAACTGAGAAGTAAACATCAATTTTTTTTCTGTGCCAATAACATTATGGAATGCCTGCTGAGTGACAAATACTATAAAATATTAATAATATTCTTCGCTTCCAGTGGGCGAAGAGTGAATTGTGTTTACCGCTTATTTACGGCATAAAAACAGGTATGTTATGAATAGACAGGATATGTTTTAAATAAAGTGAATGAAATTTTACATGCATAAACTTTAAATTGACATTACCTACATTTACTTACAGTGATTAGGGCAAACAGGTGAATCTGTACATAACCTCGAAATAATGACAGATCGGTCCGGCATATTTATTATACTTTCGATTGATTATTCTTTACAGATTCTTTTCACAGATCTTTTCACAGATCGATCCTAGAAGAAATACATATCAGGAAATGCAGATAGAATTGTTGCATTTTAATCAAATTTGTTGAAAAATCGTTATCTCTTGACCTTATCCCAAGACTGGGGATTGATCAGCTTAAAATTAATTAGCTGAGTCATTTGAATGGTATAGGCGTATCAAAAAGATATCTCGAAGAAATTTAACTTGCCCGAATTTTAATTGATTCAATTTTTAGGGATTTTTTTCATTTTAGAAAATGTTTTCTCATGACCTCTTCTCAAAATTTGGTTTGATCAACCAATAAAATAAATTAAACACTTGTTGGTGATAGGATGGTACCAGTAATAAATCTAGAAGAGAAATTTTAGGCCGATATTTACATTCCATTTTTTTAAATTATTCTATTTTTGAACTTGCTATATCTGGATCTGATTTCCAAATTGGGATTTGATCAGCTCCTAAAATCAATTTTAAGTAATTTTGATGGTATCGGTGTATCAACAAAAAACTCGAAGGAATTTAACAAGCCCAAATTTTAATTAATAAACTTTTTATGTATTATTTTTATTTTAGAAAATGTTTCCTCTGGACCAACTTTTTCTTTGAATTATTGTATTTTCGAAATTGCTTTTTTGGATATGGTTTGTAAACTGGCATTTGATCAGCCCCTAAAATTACTTCTGAGTCAATTTAATGATATAGGTGTATCAGAAAGATATCTTGAGGCAATTTAACTTGCACAAATTTTAATTAATAAAGTCATTAGGGAGTTTTTTACTGTAGAAAATACTTTCTCTGGACGTCATCTCAAAGTTTTATTTGATCAATCGTTAATTAATACAGGATAACCTCTAGTGGAAAAGATAACATCTGAAATAAAATCTACAGAATTGGTGTCTTCACTTCTAACAGCATAATTTAAACTTGAACGAGGCCTAAAAAAAAAACATTTCGAGTAGCTTTGAATTACACTCAAACATTCTTATTTTCTGATAAGAAACGAATAATGTATGAATTTAATTTTCAGACCTGATAAAATACATAATTATAGAATAATATCTAATAAAATTGGGATAAAAATTCCGAACTAAAATTTCGCTTCTACATTTATTTTCGATGCACTACTATCCTGAGCGATTTTTTAGTTTATTTCAGTAGTTAATCAAACGAAATTCTGATATGAGGCCCAGAGAAAACATTTTCTAAAATAAAAAAATTTCTAAAACTTTACTTATTTGAATTTGTGCTTGTTAAATTGCTTCGACATTTTTTGGATACACCGATACCATCAAAATGACTTTAAATTGATTTTAGCGGCTGATCAAATGCCAGTTAGGAAATCAGATCCAGATATAGCAATTTCGAGAATGGAATAATTTAAAAAGAAAATTGGAATACAAATTCCTCCCTAAAATTGCTTTTTTTTTTGATACACCGATTCCCTTAAAATTGCTTAAAATGGATTTTAGGTGCTGATCAAATGCCAATTTGAAAATCAGATCCAGATATAGCATCTTCGAAAATAGCATGATAAAAAAAAAATTGGAATGTAAATATCGGCCTAAAATTTCTCTTCTACATTTATTACTGTTACAATCCTATCACCAACAAGTGTTCAATTTATTTTATTGGTTGATCAAACCAAATTTTGAGATAAGGTCCAGAGAAAACATTTTCGAAAATAAAAAAGTCCCTAAAAACTTTATTAATTATAATCCGGGCTAGTCAAATTGCTTCGAGATTTTTTTTTTGATACACCGATACCATCAAAATTACTTAAAATTGATTTTAGGGGCTGATCAAATGCCAGTTTGCAAACCATATCCAGAGATAGTAATTTCGAAAATACAATAATTTAAAGAAAAAGTTGGTTCAGAGAAAACATTTTATAAAATAAAAATAATACATAAAAAGTTTATTAATTGAAATGTGGGCTTGTTAAATTGCTTCGAGATTTTTTTTTCTTTTGATACACCGATACCATCAAAATTACTAGGCAGTCTGATATGTCCCTGAAAAATGAAACATGGAGACGTTTGTTTTGGCCAAAGTCGGTTTTATTTTTCAACATACTCTCCTTTTAGGTCGATACAGCGAGTCTAACGATTTTCTAACTTTTTGATACCGTCCGAAATGTACTC
>NC_046660.1:144972926-144979124 GCF_010883055.1 Belonocnema kinseyi
TCATACATAATTTCAAATTACGAATGCCTCATTTAGCAATAATAGCATCATTAAAGTAAAGAAGATTAATTTAAAAAACAGTAGCAGTACGAGCTGAAAAAATGGTAATCATTTAAAATGTAGATACGCTTTATTTTATGATATAATACTCACAAACAGAGAGCGGACGAGCGTAGTCTGAAGTTGCGCACCGAGCTCTCCCAACACTTTTTAGTAAGTAGGGTGTACATTATCTGTCCAAAAAATATAGGAACCTCGATTTTTTACAGATTTTCGAGAAAATCTCAGCAGAAAAAAATTCTAAAAATATTAGACAACATGCATTTTCCAGTTGAAGGTTTTGCCAATACTGATACACTGAAAGAAATGAATTGCTGATACCGTTATATTGCGGGTTAGATCAGCAATCTGTATAGCTGGTATAGGCATATCGATGGTTGATCTAAAGCGCAATATAATTGTACCAGCAATTCATTTCTTTCAGTGTTCAGAGTTTCAAAATATTCACATGATTAGCGATTATTTCCTGGCGAATGAAATGTGAAAATGTATACGGAAAAAAAATTCTTGAGGCGAACGAGTGAAAAGAGAATATATTTAACTCAAAGAAAGTGTACGCTTAGATTAGGTAAAACGTTTAGTTAGAAGAGTTACACATTTAGTTACTTTATGTAAATTGTTCTCGTAAATCAGGAATTTGGGCAAAATTGCTAAGTTCGAAAGTTTATTATTTTCGACAGATTATGTAAAATTGTATTATCTTCAGATTAGAAAAAAATTTTAGTTGTTATAGAAATATATTTACTTACAGTAGCCAATTTTTCGTCTGGTATCGCGAAAATGAATTTCCCTGAAATCCGTGGATTGCATTTGAAGGTCAAGTTTGTTGTTTTTATCGCGCTTCTTGATATTTCAATATAGTTATCGCCTACAATCGAAACAAATGTAAATTATTATTACTGCATCATAAACTCCATTTAATATTAACAATCGCGCACATTTTAAGTGGTAATAAGCGTTTAATTGTCCAAAGTAAATCTCAACTGTCACTGCTCCCGATCAGACCGCAGCCGTTTTATTTCGCTGCTCCCATAATGCACCGGCGCTCTTCCGACAATTGCTTCAGACACCTATTCTTAATATCACTTTTATAGCTATACTTATTAGGGGTTTGACTATACGATATCCCTGGTATATGGAAAATAGTCAAGGATATTCATTTTCGCTGATCCAGGGATCTTTCTAAATTCCTTCGTTCGTTTTTAGCCTAATGTTTGGCTATAATAAGGAATAATATCCCTGTCACAGCTCAATTTTCTTTACCGTGTAGAGCCCGAAAATTGGGAGTACGGGTCCAAACTAGACCTCAATGAGCTCTAAATTATACGAGAGGAAAGAATGAGTTTTATTACTTTTTTCACATATTTTTTTATAACGTTACGGTGTCACACCATTATTATAAAAACAAATGGGTAAAGGAAATATCGCACGACTGTCGTTCTACGATATTTTAAGAGCCTTAAATGAGCCTGAAATAATGAAAAAGAAAGAAAAAAGTTAATTTTGCTTGGTAAATTGGTTTAAACAATTTTTTTACAGTTCAAATATCATAATCGGGGAGCCCTAAATAAGCCTTAACGCAGGGTAGGAAAAGAAATTTGTTAAATTATTTTTTAGTAGGATTGTTTAAACAAAAATTGTCTCAAATTTTAAAAAAAAATTTTGATTATCATATTCGCAGAGTCCCAAATGAGCCTTAAATTATTATATAAGGTGAAGCTAGCACAAACATGATTTTTTACAAAAAATAAAGGAGCACAACATTTGGGAATAGAGGCCTAAATTAGCCCTAAATGACCCCATTCATTATGAAATAGGTCACACCTTTATATCTCAATAGCGTTGTGCCAGCTCAAAATACCTGCAGACCTGTGTCCCTTGAAGCCTCTTATCATGTCCCTTATGGTGGTCCAAAAAACGCTTTTCGAGCTACAGGGCAAGACACTCCCCGACCCCAAAAGTTTCCATTTCCGATGAAAGAAAATCCGTATTTTTATTCCGAAATTCGAATGTTAACACTTGCCACCAGGCACTTCAAAATCCCACTTAATTAGCATGGGAAAATTTGGAATTTTCGAAAAATTGAACTCATGTTCCAGGGTTTCAACAAAACGTTCTCTTTTTTTCATAAAACTAATTACTAATTGGCAATTCGAATATGAAACATGACTGTTTAAACAATTTTGAATTGTTTAAACAAATGTGAAGTATTGAAACAATTATTTATTCTCCAAAAATAGAAAAAATAATCGTATTTTCTAATTGCGAAGTAATTGTTTGTCATTGTTTGGAATAGTGCATTTTTCTAATAACATCATGTTTTGATTCAAACAATTAATTATTTTTTATTTTCAAGATTTCTAAAAACTGAGCCAGAAATGTTCAATTTTTTAAATTGATATCCTAGGTTACTTTTTGTTGAATAATTACATAATTTTGATACATTTGTTCTAATATTTAACAAATTTCTATTTGTTTAAACAATCATTATTTTCTCAACCAGTTAGTTTTCGACAAATAAAAAATGACATAAAATAGAACACATAAAATTATGTTCATGACTGTATAGTATACAGAAAGAATACATTTACCACTTTTTGATTGTTTCAACAAATATAATTTGTTTAAATAATTACTTTTCTCAGTATTCTTTTAAAATCGTAATTAATTGAATGTCTTCTATTTTATTTCATTTGTTCAGTTATCGAAAAATGACTGCCTGAGCAAATAAAAATTGTTTAAACAAATAGAAATTTGTTAAACATTAGAAAAAATGTATCAGAATCATGTAATTATTAAACAAAAAGTAACCTAGGGTACCAATTTAAAAAATTGGACATTTCTCAATTAGAAAATATGATTTTTTTCCATTTTTGGAGAATGAATAATTGTTTGAATTCTTCACATTTGTTTAAATAATTGAAAATTGTTTAAAAAGTCATGGTACATATTCAAATTGCCAATTAGTAATGATTTTTATGAAAAAAAGAGAACGGAAATTACTGTAAAGTAACAATAATACGTAAAAATATACATTTTTTATTTTTGGCTCGTATTTGGTGTGCTGCGGGAGGGTGGGGGTAGGTTGGCAATGAAAGTTATTAGTATGGTTTTATTTCGTAGACACTCCTTTTAAATCTGTACCAAAATTGGCAGTTTTTTGATGAAACCCTGGAACATGAGTTCAAGTTTTTGAAAATTCCAAATTTTAAATAAATTTTAAATAAATTTAAAAAGTTATGTTATGTTAAGGTTCGAATTTCGAAAACAAAAAATTACGCATTTTCTTTCATCGGAAATGGAAAATTTTGGGTGGGTGTTTTGCCCTCTGGAGTGAAAAAAAATTGGCAATGTATTTTTGGAAAACACCATAATATCCCTAGTCATCGACAGTCTCTAATTACAATTCTTTTAAATTTCCTTTATTATCCTGCAGGCAACAAAAAGGTTCAAAAGGTGCAGCAATGGGCTCCAATGTGAAGTAGGTGAAGCGAGCACTTCAAGTGCAGAAAATGTCTTTAGCCTTCCCAAGTAGAAACCCGTAAATATTAATTTCATGAACCCGTAATGTAGACGTTTTTATTCTGCGAAGAGCGAAAATAAATCATTTTTTCCAATTTTACCATTTTTTTACAGATTATTACAAATTCAGAGACATTACAGTCTAGGGTACATATAATAAATCATCCTCTGCCATCTGCAACTCAACAAACAAAAGAGGCTGAGAAAGAACGCAAAGTGGATGTTATGGATCCAGGAGTTGTCGGCGCATTTGAAAGTGATAACATCGTAAGTATTACGAATAATATATAAATATAAATTTGTACAAGTTCCGCCAGAAGAGTAAGCATTTTTTTTGTTTTGGGTACACATAGGATATGAGAAATACTCAGAGCGCAAGGAAGATATATGCGCAATGAGCCAAGGTAAATATACGCTTGTGATTCGAAAGCTCTGTTTTTTTTTATTTTGGAGAGGATGAACTTGTGAGTCACAGCGTTCATGGAGTGAAATCCAACAGAATGCGCAACAGGCGGATCAGGCCGGGTTTGGATGCTGAAGTGGTACTAGCAATTAAAGGTAAGAAAATCAATTTCATATCAAAATATTTATTTATTTGCCAATAAAGTAATAATTTATGTTTTATTTACTTCCAGCCTGCGTGAAAAAATGGTGCCAGGGGAGATTTTTCGCCCTAGAGGAAACCGCTCAGAATGTAAAGCGGGTTCCAGACTACATCTCCTACTATACACATGACCTGCGAAACACGTGGAAAAACACGGGAAGTATGTACATTTTTCATTTAATATTTTTTTTTAGCAAAATAATTTTTTGTTCAGATTTCACTTATAAACTTTTATTCTTTCAGAACTCATTGATGAGGAGGAAACTGATGTCCAGAAAATAATTCCTGCAGAACAGGATCACTTTACTGCAACTAACGAAACCGCATTAATTGATGACGAAATCAATTTAATTTTGGATTCTTCTGAACGAGATTGATATAAAAAAGAACACTAAAATACTTTAGGATGGTCCTTATTTTTCGATTTTGGATTCTCTTTGGTCTTACCTGCCCCCCCCCCCTCCCTACTTTGTTAGAAAGACGAAAAAGATTATCGCCACCAAATTTGAGCAAAATCTTGAGACTATGCTGAAAGAATATATCTATACGATTTTTTTTTATTCATTTACAAAATATAGGACCCCTGAATTTAAATCAAAATTAAAATTTCCACAATTAAAAAGAAAATCTCGTCAATTTTTTACAAGAGGCAGATTTATATCTCAGAAAGCACGTGATCACAATTAAAATTCAAAATGTTGAACAAATTTAAGATGAACGCTCAAAATTTCTTTGGTTCAAATTCAGTATCTCTTTGTTTGTCGCTAACAAGTTTTAAGGTGTCAATTAAAAGGCTACATTATTGTAAAGAAACATATTTCGTGATGCTTTCAAATAAACCTTTTGAAAAATTTAAAATGGCGCCTTTGTGAAATACTCGAAAACTCGTATTTTCTATACTTTCCTGCCAAAGATCTTACATGTTAAAGAAAAATCAATTGTATTGTTATAAAGTGTTTGGTTTGAAGTAGATCTCGTACTTTTCGTTAAAATGAAAATTGCGCCGTATTAATATTTTAAAAAGTTACATCATTTTTATAGATTTAAACAAAATACGAGATACATTTTCCAAAAGTATTTAGTGATTCTCAAAACTTAAAATTTTTTTAAAGTCTAAAAGGTTGGCTAATAAAATAACATAAAAACCAAAATTTCTGACTATTCGGGGAACAGTTTTCAAATTTCATCAAGATACACCATTCCCAGTATACTGCATCTTTACGAACAATAGTAATGAGGCACCATTTCGACTTTAGTGAAAATTTCGAGATCTACTTCCAACCATACACCTTGTAACAAAAAAACTGATTTTTCTTTAAAATTTAAAGATCTTGGGCAGGAAAGTATAGAAAATACGAGTTTTTGAGTATTAAATAAGGCGCCATTTTGGATTTTTTAAAATTTAGACTTTCAAATATCTTGAAATATGCTTCTTTACGATATAATTTAGAATTTTAAGTGACACCTAAAACATTGTCGCCTAAAAACAAAGAAATATTAATCTTGAAAAAATTGGGCGGCCATCTTGAATCACTTGAATCAATGTGCTTTCTAATAAATAATTCTGCCTTTTGTAATAATTTGACGACATTTTGTTATTGATTGTAGAAATCGTAACTTTGGTTTAAATTGAGGGATCCGCGATTTTGTAAATTTTTAAAAAAAATTTCGTGCAGATCCATTTCTTCAGCGCAGTTTAAAGATCATAATTTTACAGAGTGAAAGGATTTCGGTTAAATATAAAAAAAATTAACTGCATTCGAAATTGTACGGTATTTTTCTCCATTTTTAATGCATGAGTGTTTTGAACTACATGCTAATATTAAGAAATTTCGCTTAAATTTGGTGGAAATCTTTTGTTTGGTCACTCAAACAAAATATGGAGGTAAGACCAAAGAAATTTGAGAAAAAAAAATCCACCTAAGGTATCATGTTATGTTGTTCTTATGTATGCTATGTACGGTGCCTGTGTTTGGCTAGAGCGCCCCACCGTGGGGACTGGTCGATCCTGA
>NC_046660.1:144979224-144985514 GCF_010883055.1 Belonocnema kinseyi
ACATTTCTGCATGCTGCGAGGTGCTGCCCTCTTCAACTTTTCGATGTTTCTATGGCAATCGCGTCCTTTGCCTACGTCTACGGGAGGGGTGGGGCCAAGGCGAAAGCCAAACCGAAAGTGCCGGTGATTTTTCATTTCTCGATTCTCGCGTTTGCCTTCGCCAGCCATATCTATAGCTGACTCGGGGCTGTCTATGCACGCTCAAAATATTAAAATTAATGAGGGCCTAAAATTATTATATTTATTATTATGTTAAAATTAATTAATTTCTTTTACAGTTTCTTTTTAAAAAAGGGACATTTTTGAGATAGTAAATAAATTTAAAAAGTTAATTAATTTTAAATCAAATCAGAATTTAGTTAAATGAAAAAGTTAAATTAATTCCTTATCTCGTTTCTTTTAAAAGAGAAATTTTCGAAATACTATATAAATAAGTTTAAAAAACTTCTTGTCATATTTTAGAATTGTAGCGAAATTTCAAACATTATTTAAAAATATATAATTTTTACAAAAATAGTGAATTGAAGGTTCGAATACTTCACTGTATAAATTTATCGTACATGTATTTTTAAATCCTAAAATATTTTATTATTTTTCGCATAATTAAGGTATAACTGAAGTTTGTTTAATTATAAAAACCAGTAACTAGACTGTATCTTGCACATTAAAATTTAATTTTAAAAGTTTGAGAGCAGTTAACCACTTGCAATTCTTATGCTGATCAGAATTCACAACTTCAAAGCAATCCAAATAGTTTATAAAAATAATTCAAAGAATCGAAGAATCCGAAAAAAATTTTAAGAAGTATAAGGCGTTTAGGGGTGCAACTCAGCAACTAAGGCTATTACAAAAAAAATGGAAAAGGAAAGAATTCCAAAGAAATAAAATAATTCAATAATTTTTTGCGAGCCGGGAAATGACCGGAAATTTGTTTCTTTGATTAAAACGGCCACCTGGATTTCTTAGTATTTAAAAAATTATTATATTCATTGGCGTTTTCCTGTAAAAATAGTTATACTTTTTCGTACTTGTAAAAATATTCCTACCAAAGATTGAACAAATTTTTTATTTTATTTATTTCCTCAAGTGAATTTTTTCTAAATTTGCAATAACAAAGAAAAACTATCCAATTAGATGTTTTAAGGGTTTCAAAATCGTGATTTACTTTTTTCATAAATAGTTTGGAAGTAATTTTCACATTGTACACATCAGCTGGTTTTTAGATATATTATATTGATGATGTGTACAATGTGAAAATTATTTCGAAACTATTTATGAAAAAAATTAATCACGGTTTTAAACACTTAAAACCCCTAATTGGATAGTTTTTCTTTGTTATTGCAAACTTTAAAAAAATTCATTTAAAGAAATAAATAAAATCAAAATTTTTTTCAATATATATATACGCTATGCCATACAGCTAATAAAATCCCTTGTATCAGTTATTATTTAAAACTCACTTTCAATTGATTTGAATGCAATATGAAACGCTTTAAATTCCTAAGATTTAAAGTCGAAATATATAATGAATTTGCAACAAAGAAGATTCATTTCCTTACCAAAAAAGACGAATTTTTAACAAATCCCATGAATTTTCAACCAAATATTGGAATTTTCAACTTATAAAGGATCCATTTCTAATCAAGAATAGACAAGTTGCAATTTTCAAAAAAATGTAATTTTTAACATAAAAAAACCAAATTGTCAACAAAATAAGTTCAATGTTAAGCCAAAGAGGTAAATCTTGCAGAAATATGATAAAAAAAAAACTAGATTTAACAAACATTAAAAAAACACGGAAAAGTTCATTAATAAACGAATCCTATTTTAATTTTCTACCATATTGTTAAATCATTAATCAAAATATACTAATTTAGAACTTAACAATTGCATTTTTATTAAGAACACGATGTAAAAAAATCAAGAAAACTAATTTTCGACCAAAAAGATGAATTTTCAATCAAACAAAAGAATGTTCTAAAAAATAATTAAATTTTAAACTTATAAAGTATAAATTTCTAACAAAAATGTAAAATTGCAAATTTTCAGATAAAAAATTAATTTTTAACAAAACAAAACACCCAAAATGTCAAGAAAATTGTTACATGTTAAAAAGAGATTAAGTTTCAACTAAATCGAGAAATAAAATTTTTAACAAAAGAGTCAACCCCAAAGATCAAGGGGAGTCCAAAAATATGAATCTTTAATGATAAAGTTCAACTTTTAACCAAGTCGTTTAATTTTCAATTAAAGAAGATAAATTACGAAAAAAATAGTTAAATTTGTAACCAAAGAAATGAATTTTCCAGCATTTTATTAATGATCTACCAAAATAAGACGAGCTTCCAACAAAATATATTAATTTTTAACAACATTTTTGAATTTTAAAGCCGGGAGGAGCAATTTCAAACCAGAAAATATTAATTTTTAATAAAAATATCAATTTATATCAAAAATGAAATGTTTACCTTGTTAGTTAAAAAAATTAATTCTTATTTAAAAAAGAAACGAATTTTCAACAAAATAGTTACATTTTTAACAAAAGAGTTCAGCCTAAAAATGACTTTTTATCCACAGAACAATAATTTTCTAAAAATGGAATAGTTAAATTTTCGACCAAAGAGATGAATCTAAAACCAAAAGAATAATTTCTTTACAAAGTAGTTCAACTTTTAACCAAGCTTCTGAATTCCTAACGAAACAAGATGACTTTTTAACTTCGTAACTTTTCTTCCACTGACCCCCAACTTCTGTTTGAACCATAGTTTTTAGCATGACCCCCCCCCCCCCTCATGCAATTGGTAATGCAGTTTACTGACGACCCCTTAAAGTTTCGATTTTTGTATTTAATGAAATTATCCTTATAATGTAAAGTTTAAAATTTGTTTAGCATAAAAATAAACAACGAAAAATCGACAAGACTCAGAAAACGAAATTATAACAATTAAAAGAATGACAGAGAACATGTATATTGAGACTATTCTTAAAAAAACTTTATTTTCAATTTTATTTATATTGGATAAAATAACAGTATAACAGAGAAAAATAAGAGCGCTTTACTTTGAATAATTAAAATGATTTAGAAACTGAAATTAATAACAAAAATTAAAGGGCCTCTAATTTTTCTCATTCTCATCATTCATGATTGAGAAAGGATAAGAAAAGAAAGGTCCGACAAGACCGAAAAGAAAGGATGAGTTACTTAACAGCCATTTTGGATAAAAATGCAAATTTTGGGACCATTTTTTTATACTTAAAATTTTTATTTATGGCTATTAATAGTAATCAGAAGGCTAAACAACGTATCCTGATAACTTTTTCTTATACAACAAAATTCTCAGATTTATAGCATTTTCAAAATTTTTTATGTCAATCGAAAATCAAAATTATAAGCCAAACAACGTACGATATGAAAAAAATAAAGAAAAAACATTGCTTTTTAAAAGCCCTACAAGATTATCATATAAACTTTTTGGATTTTCTTGTAAAATTGAAAACTCTACTTTTTATTACACAAAAAATAATGAGATATGAAAAATCCCATTTTGTGGTCAAACTATGCAGGATACGAAAGAAGATGAATCAACAAAAAATGTGGTCTCAAAAAAGATCTACAAATTCGTTAATAATCACTTCTTGATAGGAGGCGTACCTTTTGTTTTATTCGCGAAAAATAACATTGAAAATATAAAAAAAAACGTCACGAAAAATGATACAAGTTACGAAAAAAAAATGATTAAAAAAAAATTATTTACCCGAAAAAGAGCTACAAATTTTTTATGAATTACTTTTTGACATGACACGTAGTTTTGGATTTGATCATAAAAATGGTATTAAATATAAAAATGAAAAATTTGTGGAAAAAACAAATGACGCAAAATACGCCAAAAAGTCTCAAAGAGAAATGATAGGTTTTGAGAAATCCTACGAAATTTCTTTAAACCTCTTTTCAATAGTACTCGTAATTTTGTTTTATCGTAAATAATATATGCAGATAATCGAAAATTCCAATATTACGCTAAAAGACGCAAGATACATAAAAAATCTAAAAGAAGAGTTGTAGGATATTTTGCTTGATACATATATAAAAAATAATATGAAAACCAAAATCCTATTAATAGCATAACAACGCGAGATAGAGAAAAGTTTCTAAAAAAAGGATTGTATTTTTTAAGTTTATTTTAAGGTGGTTCAGAAAATATAAATTTACAACTGTCTGTCAAAAAAACGAGTGCTCAGCGCGAGTGTCACGATAATATTGTATACCTCAAAGCCTACAGAGCTTTTAGAAACTTAATCTTTAACTATACTTATTTAAGCAATAAATTCAGAATATGAATACGCATATAAATACTGCGATCTAAAGAGATGTGTGATAAAGTTTCACTTAAGTATTATAAATGTAAAGAATAAATATCTGAGCGGGAATCGCGGGAATCAAAAGACGCGCGCCCCAGGCGCGCTCAAACTTGTGAGTCACGGGCACAGCGCACGATCAGAATGTGCCCGCGACAATAAATAGTTCATTTACAGATTATTTTATTACAAACTAACAATTAAGAGACAAATGTGTTTGAAACTTTCCAATAATTTCTGATCTTTTTAGTTTAAATTGAGAAATGTTAGGCAAAATATTTATTCTGATCAACCACTCGAGTAAAATTCAAAAATACATTTGTTCAATTTTGAAATTATGGGGTTCTCAATTTAAAAAATCGGGAGATAATTTACATACATAGTAAGATACATAAATTTCTATAAAATATTATATAAACAAATAAAATAAAAAATATATTTATTATATAATTTTATCGGTTTATTATAATTCGAGCAATTTTCGCCGGGAGCGCTGTCTACAATTAGTTCCTCGAACTATACACGTGCCGCATCTAGGCTTATAATATCTTTGTATAGACTTTTCCACAAGAACAAGGGATTTTATATACTTCCGGATCACTGAGGCCTCCAGTCCATGCACCAGAACGGCCGGAACTCGGAAAGGTGGGAATGAGGCGTTGCGTTGACCAATCAGAAAAGTTCCACGGAAATAGTGTCATTCTCGTACCGATCTGAGCCAAACTCAACCAAAGTGTTCGAAATTTTTAAGTTTGAGCCAAAAGGCGTTCCGTTCATTTCCAAAGTTGTCACACACATGAACCGCAAAGACCGTAACACGGAATAACCGGAACACCAATCACAGATCACCTTCGACAAGAAGGCACTTTTTCGTCTTGCCGAACGTGCTCTGTGATTAGTGTTCCGGTTATTCCATGTTACGGTAATTCCGGTTCATGTGTATGACAACTTTGTAAATGAACGGAACGCCTTTTGGCTCAAACTTAAAAATTTCGAACACTTCGGCTGCGTTCGGCTTAGTTCGGCCTGAGAATGACACTGTTTCCACGGAACGTTTCTGATTGGTCAACGCCTCATTCCGGCAATTCCGAGATCCGGCCGTTCTGGTGCATCGACTAGAGGCCTGAGGGGTGCCTTTTTGTCTTTAGGATTATTTAGTAGTTGCGCTATTTTCGCAGGTGGTATTTTAAATATATTAGTCTAAATATATTGTAAATTGTAAATTTATTTATTTTCGTTAATAAATTTTTTATTCTCAACGTAAGCCATTTTTTATTCATCTTTAATTTCATTTATTATTTTTTATTTCTTTTATTCATCGTGTACAAAAGCTGTATGAATTTCAAATAGTCATAGTGTAATTTATGTATATTGTGATAGAAACTTACTATTTATGCTTTCGTCTATGTAAAATAATTTAAATATGACCATGTGACGAATGGATCAAGAGACCAGATTCCTACTTTAGTGACGCTTTTTTATTTCCCAACTTATTTTCATACGAAGCGCCAAATCGAGTTCAAAATTGGGGATAATAAATAAGAAGCACTAAAAATTGTAGGTTCGGTCCTAAAGTAATTATGAGAAAAGTTTTTTGTTGTAAATAATTGTTTTTGCTTTTTTTTCATAATTATTAAAATTTAGGACCAGACCCACCTTTATTAGTGCTTCTTATTTATTCTCCTAAAATTTCAACTCGTTGTGGCGCTTCGTGTAAAAATAAGTTGGGAAATTAAAAAAGTGTCGGTAAGATAGGAATCTGGCCACGTGGCCTATTCGTCACATGGATAGTAATTTCCATTTTTGTTTTTATTAATAATATTATTAAATAATTAGTTAATAATTTTAATTACTTATTATCACATTAATTACTAGTTTAATCAGCGGCGTAACCAGGACTTCTTTCGGTGGGGGGGGGGCTTCGATTTTTTTCG
>NC_046660.1:144985614-144989887 GCF_010883055.1 Belonocnema kinseyi
CCCGACTACTCCGCTGATTATCATTATTATTAATACACGGTAACACAAATTTTGAAAAATTTCTGATAGGATCTCATAAAAATATTAATGGCGCATTTCTGATAAAATCTGATAAAATTAAATGGGACATTTCTGATAAAATCTGATAAAAAAATAGTGAGACTCTTCTGATAAAATCTGATAGAACATTAGTGGGACACTTCTGATAATATCTGGTAGAACTTTCCTGGGACAAATTTTTTGATAGAAACTGAAAAATTCGGATGCAGATTTCGAAAAGATTCTGATAAAATCTGAAAAGAATATTTTTCCGAATGTTTCAGATTCTATCAGAATCTTTCTGATTCTTTGGGCAGAGTATGCGGCGGCCGCTTTGAAAATAGAAATAAATTAATTTCGTTGATATCCTATTCTGATAATGACATTTTAGACAGATGGAAAAATCGCGCATTCAAAATAATAGAATAATCTTCACTTTTACGCTGAAATTTGAAAATATTAATTTTTCTTTATTCAACGCTTATTACCGAGACGGACACTTGGAAAATTTAATCCCATATGAGAGTATATAAACTTTAAATGTATGTTTAGTGCTTATATACAAGGGTAATTTATACTTTTAGTGGAAATTGTACATGAAATGGGATATATGGTGGACTATCGTAATCCTAACCTCACTTTACAAGTGACAGCCAAAAAGGATTTATGAACATTTTACAAAGGCTATATGATAAATATAATTAAAAAAGTTTGAAAAATGTATTTTGTGATGTTTACAAGATATAAATGGTACTTTATACTTATTCACAATTTTTTAAAATTGAAATCCGTATCTCATTGACAGAGGGTCTATTACTCAGCTCGGTGCTGCCACTTATGATTAGTTTTGCTTCATGAACCTCATGTACAAAAGACGAGTGTTATCCCTGTGTTCGCTCATTTTTAAATTCTATGGTTTAATTAATATAATCAATTCAATATTTACAGGACGAAGAGAAAAATCATAGCCTACGGTCATGGTTTTACTACTCGCCCTGCGAAGATTGACCTCCCGCGGAAAAAACGGGCCTAACCCTACCTGTGATGTAATATACTATTATTGATTCTCGATCACCTAGGCCATATCTAATTATTTCTTTAGGGGAATTTGAATCAATAACAAGCTGTAATACAGGTAATTTAATAATTTCAATATATATTGTAAAAATGAACATTTTTAACAAACAAACAAATTACCACAGTTAATTTCTATTTGATTTATTTCATAGTATTGTTAAATTGAAAAATGTATTTTTTAACCCGAAATTGTAATGACAGGAAAGACATGACCCGGTAGCCGGCGGCAGTCGCGCGTTCCGCTGACGCATTGCAGGTGAGCGACAACCAATCGCAGAACCTTTTGGCTTGGCGGAATCTGTTCTTTAGACGGGACCGCACCCATTCTTTGTCATTATCGATTTAAGCAAACAAAATTATATTCCGTGTATATTTAGTTCACTAGTGAAATAGCTTAAAATACTAATAAATAGATATAATTTTGTTTAGCTATTATAACAAGTATGTGTGTTTATTTTGTTCAAGCGTAGGAGCACGCGTTGCACCCGCAGAAGTTCGAGGCTTGAGTCCCACTCCGCACCGCGAACCTACACTCGCTCAGTAATACTTCCTTTACCTTTCTTACGTGTCATGCATACAGGGTGTATCTGTGTGGTTGCGAGTATGGCTCGTATAGCGTGATGCGTGCGCGCTCGCGCTCTTTTTGAGCAAAGGGCGCGCATACGCTAGGCACGGCGCAGGGATACAAGTGGACTGTCGAACCAGCAGTGACTCCATTTTCCATTACTGATCAGAGTGCGTTTCTCAGCAGTCACTGTTCAATTTTGCGCGCTTCAAACTTTCATCCTTGTTAGGTTTTGTGCTCGCGAACTGTGCAGTGTTCGCTGTTCACGTAGTGAACTTTTTCTTCTAGTGAAGTGCATCTTCAATATCTTTGGGAATTTTTATAGATCTTTGCAATGGTGAGTAAGAGGGTTATCGATTATTCTCTTTCTATTAAAATGAAGCGATTGTACACGTGCCGCCTATAGTGCATATTTTTCACATTTTGTCAAATTTCACTTTTACCATATTCATCATCTTTGCCATGTGTCGAAACAGAGTTAAATGAGTTCCCTATGAATTTGCATTCGTATTTGGCTGTTACGGCAGTTAATAAGGAATCATAACATTTTTGCTCAATTGACATATTTATTTTATTTATACTCCCGCCACTCCTTTTCCGGATTAAAAAAAAAGTTTCGCATACACTTGGTTTAATAACTTGATAAAAGATTCAAAGGAGCAAAGAATTACAATTTTTAGACTAGAGGTTTTTTATTCCCGGAGAAGGGGGGGCTTTTTGTTCCTGCTATTAATTACACTGAGGTACTCGCGAGAGTACTATTCCACACGAATTTCTCAATAAATTATATCTCAACTTTTTGATGGTGTAGCTTTGTGGACGAATCGTGAATACTTATCTTGCAAATTTGTTTCGCTGAGAGAAAAAAGTCTGGGTATGTTTGATCCGTTAAGGTTATTTTACCGGAAAAAAGGTGAACTAATGACTTTTCGAATTGCAAAAATGTTTCGAGGTTATTCAAAGTGCAATGATTCAAGCCTTTACTATAATTTTAGAATTCTAAGCCATCATGGTAGATTAATAAAAAATGTTTGTAAGGCTGTAGCATTAAATTTCATTCAATTTTGACCGTGCAGATTTGAGAATAGGTTCATTTGATCGGACATGCTTTCTCTCTTAAGGATGATTAAAATCCTCGCGTTCGATTTTTGGTGCTGCAAGGTTTCATCGTTCCATGTCACGATTGTTTTGAACAATAAATAGCGGGCATTGAAAACGCTATTTAAGCAAATTCTATTGTGTACGGTTACACCAGCGTTATAAAAAGTTATCATTAAAATTTCAAAATGGTGGCTTGCAGGGGAGAAAAAATTAATAATAATTAAAATATTGTTTATATGGTTATAAATAAGTGACCGTTCGTCGTATTGGACAATATTAATACACTAAAGAGTTGATCAAAATCTTTATAAACAATAAAGCAAGAGACTTAGTGAACAATAAACATTGGTATTGATGGTAAGTATATTTTTACATTCTCATTCATGAGAGTGTAATGTATTCGTCCAAATTTTCGATCTCTGATTTTTAACGGATCTGTACGTTTCGGCACTCACAGAATCCGAAAATCATAAAATGTTATCGGGCTAACTTTTGAAGGATTTGTTCAATCCAATCAGCCCTTGTTACACTTTTTAGGGTTCAGATATTTCCAACCAAAATAAAAAAAATTTAGAGCATTTTCAAAATTCGAAAGAAAAAATTCGGTCAAAGTTTCTTACAGGTGGATAGAAGACTAGCAAATTAACCAAACAAAATTTTCAATTTCAATGAAAATTAGAAAAGTTATATACTTTTGAAAATGTTCAGAAAAATAGAAAACAGTATTTTTCGTAAAGATTAGGAAATTTAATTTAAATTCATCACTAGATATTAAATATATGTAGAAGACTAGTTGTCCCGAAAAGGATGCGTTTTATAAAATTTATCCTTTTAACTAAACTAAAATTACAAAAAATGTTATTCATACTGAAATTCGGGACAATTAGCCTATTTTCACCATTTCGCCAATAGTTCTGAAAAAATGCTAATAGTGCAATTATAGTTGTGAAAATATAGCGATTTTCAGTCCTCGAGACTCACTCTTTTTCAGCCTTATCATCATTACACTTTTATTTCAATATGATAGAAAACACATGTACTTGAAGTTGCGAACGTTCAAATTCTCTTTTTTTTATCTCACTAATTATAGAGGGAGTGTGGTTATATTAAGGGTGGTTTTTAGGGGTCTTGCCGAACTTTCTCACTCACTCTATAATTAGTTAGGTAAAAAAGATAATTTTTCACGTTTTTATATTTTCAAATATCGACAATCAAAATGGTCATTTTTAACATTTTAGGTGTGGTTATATTAAGGGTGGTTTTTAGGGGTCTTGTCGAACGTTCTCACTCCCTCTATAATTAGTGAGATAAAAAAAGAGAATGTTTGACGTTTTTATATTTTTCAAATATCGACAATCAAAATGGTCATTTTTGACATTTTAGGTGTGATTATTTTAAGGGTGGTTTTTAGGAGTTTTGCCGAATTTTCTCACTCACTCTATAATTATTAAGGTAAAAAAAGATAATTTTTCACGTTTTTATATTTTCAAA
>NC_046660.1:144989987-144996303 GCF_010883055.1 Belonocnema kinseyi
TTTTAACATTTTAGGTGTGGTTATTTTAAGGGTGGTTTTTAGGGGTCTTGCCGAACGTTCTCACTCCCTCTATAATTAGTGAGATAAAAAAAGAGAATTTTTTACGTTTTTATATTTTCAAATATCGACAATCAAAATCGTCATTTTTAACATTTTAGGTGTAGTTATATTAGCGGTGGTTTTTCGGGGTCTTGCTGAACTTTCTCACTCCCTCTATAATTATGATGATAAAAAAAGAGAATTTTTGACGTTTCTTTAATTTCAAATATCGACAATCAAAATTGTCATTTTTAACATTTTAGGTGTGGTTATTTTAAGGGTGGTTTTTAGGGGTCTTTTGATAGTTTTTGGCGGAAATGCACTCCTGTGACTGGTCACAGAAATAAGCCTAGTCGCGTCCCTACCCCTTCTGACATCTCGTGGGGGTGGTAAGGCACCTCTGTGATTGGTCAAAAAAATAATGTAAGGTCGCATCCCTACCCCTTTTCCAACGCCACGTGGGCCGGCAAAGCAGCCTAGTGTCAGTCACAGAAATAGTGTAAGGTCGCACCCCCTTTTTCCAACGCCACGTAGGGCGGGAAGGCACCCTAGTCACTGGTCAAAGAAATAATGTAAGGTCGCACCCCTACCTCTTTTCCAACGACACGTAAGGACGGAAAGGCAGCCTAATGACTGGTCAAAGAAATAATTTAAGGTCGCATGTAAACTCCGCCTTTAAGGAATTCATGGAATTATAATTTTTCTAACTTTTCTTCAACATATCATGGGGAGGCGGACTGGAAGGCACCCCTGTGACATTTCACAGAAATAATGTTGGTCAACCCTCAACCCCTTTCCAACGAATCGTGAGGACGGGAAGGCTCTGTGTGTCTAATCACAGAAATAATTTTAATCGAAATACTTAAACTTTTCGAACAACGTGTTGTCGGACTAGAAGGCACCTCTGCGACTGGTCACAGAAATAACAATTTTCCAAGGACTTTTAGTCTGGAAAACAAACTAGCAAGATGGCCGATACTAATCGACAAAAAATTTATGTTTACATGATTGTTTTCGATTTAATTTATAGTATTAACGATATTTGAAAAAAATTAGTTAAAGTGTACGCATTAAACGTACGAAAACGAGCGCGAAGCGCGAGAGTGTACCCGCGCCCCATATGGTGACAAATAGTCGTTTCTCAACAGCAGTTTACAAAACGAAGTTTTCGCTCGATCAGGATTTTTTTTT
This sequence comes from Belonocnema kinseyi, assembly GCF_010883055.1. NCBI lineage: Eukaryota > Metazoa > Arthropoda > Insecta > Hymenoptera > Cynipidae > Belonocnema > Belonocnema kinseyi. The sequence goes on from NC_046660.1 coordinate 144,991,218, forward strand.
TATCTTTCAAGAGATCTGATTTCGAAATAAGTTGTGTAGGGGAGCGGCGGGTGATGTGAGGCGGTTAATGTGGTGCACTCTCATTTAAAGAAATTGATTGATTTATAGCGAGAGGTATTTACTGTACTGTATTTTTAATGTGTACTGTTTTGTATAGTGAAAAAATTTGTTCAATAAAGCTAATCATTTAATTCTTTTTAGGGAAAGTTATTTTTGGGTGTTATGCGTGTATTTTTAAAGTGGCCAAAAAGTACAGTAGCATTTTTCCGGATTAAAAAAACATAGTATATAACGTTCAAGTTGCACACAATTTGTAATTAATTATTTAAACCCATCATTTACCCAAAATTAATTTCATTGAACTCAGTAAACAACTTTTACTTCCCTTTCCGAAATTGCACTAAGAGCGCGCCACATTAGCCAACCAGGAAGGATAACTAGGAACAGGCACACTTTTTGTGAAACTTGATAATTCACTACTTTAATAGGCGTAAATTCAATAATAATCATACGCATAAGGTAGATAAGATATTGATTTACGTGCTCTATATTATTTTACTAGAGTTTTCAACATATTTAACTTTTAACGAAGCTTTTTATAGCATGTGCGCCACATTATGCGCTGCTCCCCTACGAGTTAAAAAAATGTTTCAAGAATGGATTCGGAGATACAACTTTGCAAATATGTACATTTTTTTAAATAATCTATTTTTCATGACGCTGTACCTTGAAAACTGTTCGTCTTGTGAAAAACGTTTTATCTTTGCTTGAATATGCTAAAATTGAGTTGATGGTTCATAATGCTCGGTGATGACCTCAATGGTGAAAAAATCGTGGAAAATAATAAACAAAGAAATTGTGTAAAAAATGATTTTAACAAAAACTGAACCGATTTCGGAAGCTGCGAGTCAAAAAGGGTATAATCACTAAAGTTTCGACTTCGAGTATAACAAGCAAAAGTGAATAATAACCCATATTTTCAATTTAGGCTAATAAACTGCTATGTCGCATATACTGAATGCTCAGCTAGATTTGCCATTATATTATTATGCGTTATATTAAGATATTATCTACATAAGAATTAAAAAGTTTGTCATAAAGACAATCGCAGGATTTAACCAGGAGTCAGTGGCGCCCATTCGACGGGAGCAGAGGGAGCGGCAGCTCCTCCCAGCCTGGGGAGAGTTTGGAGTTTTAGAGCTAAAAATCGTAGAATAACAAGAATATTGTGTGCAAAATAAAACAATTTTTAACGGGGGTGTTTGTTTTTTCTCCTTTTTTTGCTCGTAAAATTGTGATTTTTGGTTTTTTATTGAGGGTGGGTGGTTGGTTTAGTAAAGAAAGAAGCTTTGCTCCTCCAGTCAAAATTTCAGTGTACGCCACTGCCGGGAGTACTGGGTGTCATTCTATAAAATTGCACCCGCTCCATAGTCCAGGCATCTGGTAGTTTTGTTGCATAGTAAACCCAACCAGCAATGTTTTTAATGAGAAAGTTTGGTTTCGGGGTCCTTTTTGACATATCAAAAATGCTAGAACAGATCAGTTGCCGAACCTGGTTTTTTTTTAAACAGTTCCAAAAGTTACTTTTGCGTTGATGGATAATTCCCATTGCATTTTAGAGCAAGATGTCCAACAGAAAAAAGAAAGAAAACAAAATTCTGAACAAATTTTGTTTGTAAAAAAATCTGCTAACTTCTATTGGTTCCGAGTTATGATAAATTGAACCTTTGATAGGTCATGAGTTATGACCCCCTCAAAGTGGGCCATTTTATCCTGTTTTTATGGGCAAAAAAGTGGACTTCAGTTTTTCCAACTTTTCCAAAGCTGTGTTTTTGCAAAATACCTCATTTTCTGCGAATCCCACCACAAAGTTCCTAGAGAATAAATGAAAGTAGAGCCAATTTGGCGTAAGATCAAAAAAAGTGTTCTAGCCCAAATAGGTCACGAGATATGACCTTGGAAAGTGCATTCTTCATGCATAGAGGCACCTGAGCGTACCGTAAAGTAGAACTGTAGTCATATTTCGGATTTTTTGTCACAAATAAGTGTATATGATTCATTTATCATGTATAATACGTCTTTTGACATTAATAAGTAAATAATTGTTTATAACAAAAGCTTTCTATCATTGCTTATGTTTACTTTTTGGCAATTTTTTAGCATTTTTGTGGCAAAAAAGTCACCGTAATTGATTAAAAATGTGTAATATGTTTTTAATATGTATTTATTATAAAATCTTGTCATAATCATTTTTGTGTGCAATATTAGTTAATCTAATTGCAATAGGCTGAATTATCCTCGTTATATTATTTAGAGAAAATCAAAACAAAAAAAAGATTGAAAAAAATCGGTTAATATTTACTACCCCTGTTGATATTTAACGATATATTTTCCTTTAACTTAATTTTTGTATTTTTAAATAAACTTTTCGAGATACGGAAAAAAGTCTTAGACAACATTTTTCCCTCTGGTTTCTTTAGCAGAATGAGAAAACAAAATGTGAAAATTTTAATAAATGTCGGCTACAATCGGGTTCAAAGAAACCTTGTTGCAAATCTTGTTTGCGGTTTTTTTTTTTATATAAACTATCAATCATACTATAATTGAGGGCTCATTTAATTCTAATTTAATGCCTTATTGTCAATTTAATGCTCCATCATTAAAAAAAAATGGGGCATTAAATGAGCCCTAAATTTTAGTATGGTCAGATTTACAATTTGTGCATAATTTATATTAAGGGTGGTTTTTCAGTATTAGGGATGGCTTTTAGAAAATAATTTTTGGTGGTTTTGGAAAGCATTAAATGAGCCTTTAATTATGTGATAGAAGAAAACTAGATTCAACGTTTATTTCACATGGGGTTCCGTCAGCTTAACATTAAGCTAGCATAACCCCCGGTTAAAAAAAATATTGGAGCATTAAATTTGGCAATGGGGCATGAAGTGAGCCCTTAATTATGTGATATGACAGCACTCGATTTAACATTTATTTCACATGGGGTTCCGTCAGCTTAACGTTAAGCTAGCGTAACCCCTGTTTTTTTTTAAATAGTGGAGCATTAAATTTGGCAATAGGGCATTAAATTAGCATTAAATGTGCCCTTAATTATGAGATAGGTTTTAACTCGATTCGAAGATGTGGTTACGTCAGCCTAATATACCTACGCATCAAAGGCTGTCAAGTGTCCATCCTTGGTTTAAATATTTAAAAAAAATATGAGGGTGGCGGCTCTACCGCTCCCCAGAAAGAGCGAAAATCTTGTCGTTCGACTGGTTCCTAACCCTTCATGGTCATTATAGAGTAGAGTTTACACTCTTTAAAATAAAGAAAAAGGGATTTTGGCGGCCGTCGTTTTTCTTTATTCTTTATCAATTTTAATACAAAACTCTCCAAATTTTTCCTTTAAAGCTTTAATTTGAGGATTAATTTGCAGACAAATTTGATTCACTTTGTGAATTAAAAATGAAATTGGAAATTAATTGTATTCTAAATTTGAGTACAAAAGTTCAGACCCCCCGTCGTGAAGACGGCAAGACGTAATTTACCGTGACCGTAACCCTACGCTCGATTCTTGGAAAACGAAGAAAAAAAATCACAGAAAAATTAGTGGCAGTCATACACTTATCGTGCAGTTAGCACCTGCTTGAAGTGGCGAGCCCTGATCTATATCATTTCGCAGTTAATTCTAGAGTTATTATTTATTTGAAGTTTGATAAAAACGCTGCAACCAATTGAAAACTACAATTATCCGTCAGAAGATAATTTTTATTATGAACCGGATAAAATTTATCCGTCTTCGGATAAATGTTGTCAATTGTTTAAAACGTTTTTATTCAACTTTAGATAGATAACATCCATGCGATTCACATTTTTATATAATATATAAACACTTTTACACAGCTTAAGAGAATATATAAAAAAGATTCCTATCACAGTGTAAGAACTTTGAGTAGTAACCAAAGATATTTTACCTGGATGCTTCAAGGGTCTAGTTAGGGCACATGTCGCGAAAGCGGCGCTATTTTCAAATTTGTGGCGTCGGTTTTATCCTGTAATTTTCGGCTCAATTCAGTAATGCCGCTACGTTTAAACGGATTAGTTCAACCACATGCCACGAGGCGGCGCAATAAACACTGCTTTCTTCGAGCGGGAATTAAACATTTTTTAATTATTATGGATTATTTATTTATTATAGAGGACAAAAGAAGTTTTTCTCCATTTGAACATATGCTTAGTATATGTAATTTATTCGTATTGTTTAAAAAAGTAGAATATAGTGTTATATAAATTAAGAATGATCAAGTCACTGAAAAGATGATAAAGATAATTCGGTATAAAATCATGTACCTGAAGTTCTTAACGTTCAAATTAATGAAATTTTTTACTGATAATTATGTAAACTATACAAAGGGCTAATATGTTTGTTCATTTATATTGGAATTCATTTATTATTGAAACGGAATAAAAATGCAGTTGGAACAATATTGATGGATAAAATAAAAATGGGGAAAAATATTTCGTTAATTTGAACGTTCGGAACTTTAGCTACATATGAAATCTAGTTCTAGAAAGAATGGGATAATATTACCATTGTATGATAAATTTTACTGTTGTTTATACATAAATCAATAATAATAATAGAATGGAAGTAATTGAAGTTATTGATTGAAAAACCTAGCAGTGTAGCCTTAGTGTAGTGTGTCGTTTACTTCTTTAAAGCGATGTATCTTTTAAATATAAAATAATGGATACTTGTACGACTGCTGATTCTGTCACAACTTCAACATCTAGCAGCACCCATTATTTTGAAAAGAAAATCACGAGACAGGTGGGAATAAACAAATAATAAAAGTAACATTTATTTGTTTTTTTTTTTATATCATTAAATAAAATTAAATGAATAAATATCTCTTACTATTACATTTTTCTCGAGTTTTTATATCTAGAAAACATATTTTTAGTAGCTCTCCCGTAAAACGACCTAAGTGCTTTTGCATAATATCTCACTAAAAATATTAAAAATAAATGTTTATTGAAGATTTTATGCTTAAAATCCATTATTCGACAGCAGAAGTTTTCAATAAAT
>NC_046660.1:144996403-145015668 GCF_010883055.1 Belonocnema kinseyi
ATATTTAACGATGACTCGTACAATGTGGAATTTTCAAATCGTTTTTTCTCGAAACGACCAAATTGCACTTACTATCGGAGAGAAAATTCGAGTCCTCTGGCTTTGGCGTTCAATAAGTATGTGAAGAATAAATGGTAGGTTAATGAAAAAGGTCTCGTTTTAAAGTTGCAAATGTTGTACATTAATGAGCCGAAAAGTAATATTCCAAAAAATTATTTGTAGCTTACAGATCTGACAATCTGATGAAAAGTAAGGAAATTTGATAGCTTTTAAAAACAGTGAACTTTGAAGCATAGTTTTTTATAGAAAAAATAATAGGAAAAATCTGAAAAAATTCATGGTGGTACAATAAACATTTATGAACTATCTTCAGCTGTAATAATTTACAATTTGAAGGAAGTATGTGCTTCTTGTTGTCTTCATACAAATTGCGATATTTGAAGTCAGTTTTTTATATAGGAAAGTAAGTGCGAGAGCCCAGCGTGGTTCCGTTTTTTCAGGGGATCGGCGTCGGTTTTCCTCAATACAGGGAAAGGGTTTGAAGGCGAGAGTGAGGCTCGGAGGCACAAATTGGGTAGGTCGGGCTGAGGAAAACCGAGGACGATCCCCTGAAAAAACGGTGGTCGCATATTTATTTACAAAAAAACGAACAATTATTTATATTTTGCAAATTTTTTGACGGCAATTTGTTCAGAAATGTTTAATGTACCACCATGAATTTTTTCACATACGTATTCAACATCAAAGCCAGAGGACTCGAATTTTTTCGACGATAGTAGGTCGTTCTTCGAGAGAACGCCTTATATATTAGGGCGGAGTAAAAATGATTAAATTAGTCGAATCGTTTGAGCCAAAAAAAGTTTTAAAAACTTGAAATCACTTAATATCTACCGTTCCCTTTTTTTATTTGAAAATTTAAATGTTGGAAAATTTCAAAAAAATGGCACTACAGCTTCGAAAATTACAGCGAATTATTTCCTGGTTTTCGTACAGTAGCCACCCTGATTCGAATTCCAGACTTTTCGCTGAATTTTTTATACTGTTCAAATCAATTTAATTTACTTATTAGAATACTGCATAATTTAGGATACTCCTGGTGAGAGGACTCAGTAAACTATGTGGAGGTTATTTTAATATCATTTCTTCTCTAGATCTATTCGTTATTATTATGAATTAGTCATAATCCTAATTACTTTCCTTAGTTTTTTGTTGAATCTAACTAATTATTATAAAAATTAGGGCGAACCTCTTTTTAATTTTTCCAGCTTATTTGTAAACTCGCCATTGTTTGAAGCCAAGAAACAATCCACATATCTGTATCCAATAAAATGGTTAAGGACATGTGACACAGCTAAATACCTATTTTACGGACCTCACTTTATCAGTTCACTGAATGTTTTTTTTTTAACCTAAGAACTTTTTTTGTAAATAAAATATCGAGCTGAAACTTTAGAAAATGTATTAGAGTACAATAAAGTACGTTTAGGTACTGCATTTTGGTAGGAACTTTACTGAAAATTATTTCATCTTTTTTCTGAACCTCGACATTTTTTGAACGTTCAAACTTTTTTTTATGCATAAAATATCGGTCTCAAACTTTGAGAAATGCAAGAGCCGAAAAAAAACTACGTTTAAGTACAAATCTCCGTTGCAAAGTCCCCCTTCGCCTTCTAAGTCCTCCCCCAAGTTTTCTCTGCAAATTTGAGCCTGGGGAGATTTCATTTTCCACTTGCGTTTGCTGATTATTTCCAAGGCAAAGGTTTCCCCTCAATTTGGTATCTAGATCTTGAATTTTTAATTGTAACCTTTAAGCCTTTTGTTCTCCACCTTTGTGTCTTCCTCCGTTAATGCTACCTCTCTCTCCCTTGCTTTTGACAGGATTACGATTATCCCTGTGAAGTTTTACCCCCACTGTTGAAATTTAATATTTTTTGTAGAGTTCTGGGTGCCTCTTCAATAGTTCTGGAGTTCTTTATATGTTTTAGCAATAGTTCTGATAACTGAAGCATTGAAAAATTATTTTTCGAGGGGGGGGGGCTAACTTCACGCCCCCCTCCACTTTCGCAAAAGTGATTTTTTTTTTGGAGTCCTGGGTAGATTTAACATAGTTATAGATTTCCTGATCATTTTTTAAAATAGTTCCAGCTAACATCACCAAAAAACCATGTTTAAAAAAAATTGCTAGCCCCACACTTTTTGAAAAATTGACTTTTTCTTGAATTATGCTCTGGTTCCGTAAAAGTTTTGGAGTTTTTTAATAAAAAAATTCAACAACATAAAAAATCCAAAAATACAAAATGATGACAAATTCCTCGTTTAAATAAACCAAACGTTTCCTTTAGAGTTCTATATCCATCAACAGGGGTTTTACAAAAAAGTCTCACAACACTTTTCGATGAAGTAAAAATTTAAAGAACTTCAGCTTTTTTAAGAAAATCAAAAATTTTGGAATTCTAAAATATTGAGAGTTCTAAGAGTACTGATCAAAGTTCTTGAATTCTTCATGCTATATATAAAAAAAAGTATTTTAAAACTTTTCCAACAAGTTAAAATTCGAAGAACTATGGCACTTTTAATAAAATAAAAAATTTTGATATTCCCAAATGTAAGTTCTGAGTGGAGTTCTGGACTTATTAGTGGCAGCTCTACATATAAAAATATCATAAAAATTTCAAGAACTGCGGCACTTTAAAGAAAATCCAAAATTTTGAAATTCCACAATGTTGAGAGTTCTAAGATTTCTGATCAGAGTTCTGGATTTCTTCATAGGAGCTCTAGAAAAAAGTTTTATAAAACTTTTCCTTCAAGTTAAAATTCGAAGAACTGTGTCACTTTAAAGAAAAACCAAAGTTTTGAGAATGTCCGAACTGTTGAGAATTCTCAGAGTTCTGATTGGAGTTCTGGACTTGTTTATGAGAATTATACAAGAAAGTGTTATAATAAAATTTTTCATTCAAGTCAAAATTCGAAGAACTACGGCACTTCTGGAGAATCAAAATTTAAAAAAATGCAAAATGTGGAGAGTTTTAATAGTTCTGATCGGAGTTTTAGACTTATTAATGACAGTTCTACAAAAAAGTGTTATAACACTTTTCGGCTATAACAAAATTCGAAGAACTGCGACATTTTTAAGAAAATCCAAATCTACGAAAAACTCCATAATGCTAGCTAGCTAGTGTCAAAACATAAACTAAAATCTGCGACAACTTATTCTAGTTTTCATCATTTCATTGCAAGTCACATATCGCCGGAATCATAAAAACGTATATTCCGAATATAACATTTTTAAATTGCTGATTGTAAAACGTAAAGAATTTTATATTTCGCATTTTATTCTTCTGGTCACAGCATTCGGGTTCAGGTAGCGACCTGAGGGGAAGTCGAGCGGCTGGACTGAGCCCAGCAGGTAGATGACAATCAAATGAGGATTGCATGATTTAACTCAACTTTATTATTCAAAAAAGAGCAATGAGTTCTTAAGATTCATAAATTTCGTACCTTTTGTTATCTTTAATCTCAGGAAAAAGCACGCGCCATAATATAATCATTATTTACGGCCTTCTTTAAGTAATAGTATCCATCAGATATCTGCAGATATCTTAGATCACCAAAGGTCTATTTCTGAAAATTATAATTTCGTTTAAATAAGGTATTGGGGAATTTTGGGTCTCGTCGGAAAATTAGAATTTCGTTCAAGTAGGGTATTAAGGAATTAGGGTTTCAAGGAATTCAAATCATTTTTAACTTATTTTTACCATATTACAACAAGTTATGATTATAAATCTTAGAAATTTTCTCATCAAATTGCAACAAGATGACGTAATGACAAAAAATTTGGAAAAATTGAAATATTCTTCTTGGTAACAATAATATTTTTGTAGAATATATGAAACATATAATCATGAAATTTGTATGCAAGGTCCTCAAAATATATATTTATCAGATTTTTGTTCTGATTTTTCTGATTTTTTCAAATCTTTCCAACTTTTTTGTTACAATTTGAAGTTCTTGGAATTTGATAAGAATAGTCCTTCGAATTTTGACTTCATCGAACATTTTTATAACTCTTTTTTTTGTAGAGCTCTCATAAAGATGTCCATAACTCCAATCAGAACTCTTAGAATTTTCAACAGTTTGCACGAAGAGAAAACTCGGGGGATTTGTGAAGGAAATTCTGGTAAAAATTCCTGTAATTTCTAATAACTTGGTGACACAGTGGGCTTTTCAGTGAAAAATAATATACTAGTTATTATATTTTAATATGCCTTGTTTTGGAAATTTTCATAAATACTTTTAGCGTTAAATAACAGAAGACTTGAGTAATTATTCGTATAATTCTCGAAACAAATTCTGTGCCTTATACCATATCGTACTGTGTAGCATGGGAATTTTTGTAGAGGGACATAGGAAGGCTGATCCTCCCCTACTACTTGCAGTACCATACCGAACGGCACCTTATGCCATGAGCATGGTAATTTTTGTACTGGCACATAGGAAGGATGGCCCTGCCCTACTATCTGCAATCCCTTGACGGACAGTACCTTATACCATGAGCATGGTAATTTTTATAAAACTAAATAGGAAGGACGGCCCTCCCTCACTACCTATTTTTCTTTACCGAAAAGTACCTTATACCATGGGCATGGTATTTTTTCCGGTGGAACTATGGTGAAAGCTACTATTTCAAATATTTCTTTACCCTATCATCTTTTCAGATATTTTGTAGTTTGCTAAATGTAACTTGTACGTTCGGTTCATCGTAAAATGTGCGAGCTTATATATCACCTTATGCCTACATTTTAAAGGTTTTTATACTATGGACACGGTTATTATTTCATTTCATCTAAGGAGGTATTGAAATTGAAAAACTTGATAATTTAACTTTTCTTTTGATCATTTATTTATCTAAAAATAAAAATAAGGTTCCATTAGTGTATGATACGATCAATACATATACATTCATAATTCGCTAAAAATATTAATATATGTATAGCCATTTTTTAACAATATAATTTACTCCGTTACATGCGCGTCCAATATGATTGGCCCTCACAGTCACCTGACGCTAACCCAATCGAAAACGTGTGGGCCTTCGTCAAGCTGAAGCTTCGTGGAAGAAAGGTACACACATTGAAGCAGCTGTGTCTACAAATTCGTCGGATTTGGAGGTCTCTGCCGAGAGAGTACGCGGAAAAACTCGTCGAAAGCATGCCTTCGAGGTGCCAGGCCATCATCGACTCCGGCGGTGATTGGACAAAATACTAACAGAAAAGCATTTTGCTCGACACCTTGACAAATGTAATTCCATGTAGAAACATGCGTTTAAATAAAATATTTTACCAAAAAAGTTACCCACGCTTTAACTTGACAGACTGTACCTTTACTCAATTCATTCCAGGACAAACACTTCCATTTCTTGTCAGTTTCATGAGCTACTTCATACGCTTGAAAGTGATCATCGTAGTAAACATTTTATAATTTCTCTGTGATAAAAACCGCTCCGTAATTATCTTGCACAATGCAATAGTGTACAGTATAAAATTTTGATCCATTTTCTGCTGCTATCATTATTGTGACACCGGGTTTCACATATTTATCGTTGAACTTAAATCAATTTACAAGTTTTACAAAACCTCTTGCATTGGGGGGACAAACATGAAGAAGAAACTGAATATTGTGGAAGGGAACTTGCATTAATAATTTTAGATGGACCGTAGGTATATGGCAAGTACGTGGACACGTTGTACATAAAACGACGATTTAGTTTTAGCTGGTGTCTAATCGCTATCGTGTGAGAAATATTGACCCGACTTATTGCTGCATGAGAACTAACTTTACCTCTTCTCTGTGTTTACTTTCATACCGCATTGATGAAAGTTTACCTAGGGCTCCCATCAAAAACATTATTCGAGGATAATGCAAAAGGAAGTGATGTTTTGGTGTTAGACTGTCTGGAAATAATTGATTTAAAAGAGTTAAATACTCATTGATTAAGCAATCCAAGTATTTCTCTAAACCGCGTTGGTGATTTTTGGCTGATAATACGTCTACGATACTTTTCAATTGTATCATCAAACGCCAATGTTAATCATCTTGTGGTATTTTGTCTTCTAAAATCATGCCGAGATAAGTAATTAATTTCAAACATTCAGAAGCACTCATCGACAACTGCTCTGTTTGTAAATGTTGTTCCATTATTTCTCGAGGCTTACGCCCTTTGTCATTCAATCCGTAATGAAATCCAATTATTCTCTGATTTAATTATTCTAATGAAAATAATTTAAGAACATCCAGGCAGTGATTTAATACTTTTGCAATATCGCGCTGAGCAATACCTTCGAGAATATCATGTATCCAATCGACCGCAACATTTTTCGTCACATGGAAGTTGGCTAAGTCAGTATGGAAAACTGACTTTTCTTGAATTCCAGTTAGTGAAAATTTATTTTGTCCCAGGCCGTATTCGTGATTGCTGACGTTTCGAAGTGTACAATGTTTTTCAGAAAATATAGAGCTTATTTCATTTCTATGAATAAGACAGCCATTAAGAGCGCGTATATTAAATTTCATATACATTCATGTTAGTCACTCACAAGAAAAATCATATAATTTCATTTTTTACAAATTTAAAATAAGTTTAGCTGTAATTTTCGATTCTGAATAATAAAACATGGTACCTTCTTCCTGTTAACCAAAAATAAAATTGGATTAAAATTCGAAAAGTTCCAATCAGCAAATAAATAACAGACTTAAGGGGTAACATCTATGTAAAAATTTCACAAAATCGATTTTTGAAGCTAAGTTGGTACGTAATTATGTCAAAAACAATGTCCCGAAACGATTTCTCAAAAAAAAAAATTTGTTCATTGACTTCCAGCTGTCGAGCGCATGGCCCCCCAGCGTGCGGTCAGGCAGTTTTTAAACTTTAAACGCGTTTTTCTCGAAACCGCTTTTTTTCAATCGGCCACCACGACATCTTCGTCAGTTTTTATCCAATCAATTTGAAATTTTAACAGAATATTTAAAACATTATTATCCAACGTCTCACGTACGGATTTTTCGATTAAATAAAAAATTTTTTTTATAAAATTTTTTTGGTTAAAAAATGCATAATTTTGTGAAAAATCGATATTTTTGGAAAATCCTATGTGAAACATTAGCTTTTCATTCTATCTTTAAGAAAAAAATGTATTTCTTTGTCTCAGACAAATATTGGCGACAAAAAGTTGATGGCCGTGAAGGTCTTTGAAAAAAAGTAGCTGTACTCTGGGTCCGCTAAAGGCGCCATTTTGTTTTTGAATAATTCTAAAAAATTAATTTATGTTCCCTATGATATGGGTAATAAACGTGTCTTCTTGGATTTTGATTGGAATATTATATCTCTTTAAAAAAAAATCTTAAAAATGACCTTCAAAAACAGGTTATGTATAACTCATTTTCGATAGGAGATAAATGTTTTATAATTTCCTGACTGTGTATACTGAAACGTAAAGACCCGTTAAAAATCAGACATGAAAAAATTTGGACGATTATATTGCACTCTTATAAATGAGAATATAAAAATGTACAGTCTTCATGCTGTACATTATTTCCTAGATATATAAAGATATGTAAAACAAGACTGTTGTTTTAAATTATTATGGTTCTATATAAATTGATTTTAAAGTCGTACTCAGTGGGTACGAAATAGCCGAAAATCCATAAAATTTCATTTCTCAAACTGAATAGCGTTAAAATTTAACCTGCTTATTTTTAACGCTGTTTATTATTTTCTATTATTATTATTGTCATTATTACAGAAAAAGGAGGAATGGTGGGAAGGGGTTATAAAATTTTTAGATTGATCTAGAATTAGCGTGTTATTCATTTAAACAACACACTTGTTCTGTAACACTGCTCACCCAGTTTGCTGATTAATATCTGTAGCCATCACTCCAAGTAAAGAGCCTGACAAAGTCTTCGTTTGAAATTCCCCAGTTGGTTGCATTAGCATCCAAGGTTTTTTCAGGCGTCTTTCACTCTACTGGAATTAAAAAAATGTGTTAAAAGAGACCGTTATATAAAATTGTTATTGTTCTTTCGTTGAGTATATCCAAAAAATTACAAATTGAGTAAAAAAGAGAAAAAAAATATATTATATTATTTCTTAAACTAAAAGAAAAATTGCAAACCATGAGTTTCAATTATGTAAATTTTTGTTTGTTTATCGAAATACGTGTTAAACAAGACTATATTACTATATTGCTATAGTTCTTTAGTTAAGTGTCAAAGATCTATCTAATTCGTGCAAAATATTCAAAAATCCGTAAAATTCTATTTCTTACGACAAAAGGCATGCAAATTTAGACCATTAAGTTTCGAGGATGTACACTTTTTTCTGCGTATCTGAATACGTGTTAAACACGACTATTTTATTTCTTAATCATGATTTTAAAGTGTCCAAAAAATTAATAACATTTTATTATATGATCTCAAGTTAGCGAAATAAATTTTTTTTTAAATGTACAGTTATTCTATTAGTAATTTGACATTTTTTCGTCTCCTATTTTTTTGTTTGTAAAAAAGATTACGCACTTTTTAAATTAATTAATATTTTATGTTTCGCTAACTGTATATTAAGATGATAAGACATCTATATAAAGAAATATAAAAACATTTTATATAAAAAATGCGGCAAATTTTGTGTCTAACTAATTGTCGGTTTTAAAACAAATAATTCTCAACCAGTTAGTTCTTTGATCTCGTTATTATTTACATTTTTGCGTTGCTAACTTGATTTCAAGTTATCGAAACATTTAATCTTTAATAAAAAAAATAATGAAAACATTATTTTTCACACAAATAATTAGAAGCAAAATAAAAATAGGACATTGTTGCAATTATCTAAAGTTATTGTGCTAACTCGATAGACATCGGGATGGAGTGGCATACACATAGTCAAAACGGGCGTCACGACGATGCAGTGCACAGTACGCACCGAGTCAAACCAAGTCATGAAGTCAGTACGAAGTCGAAAGTCATCGCTTGAATTCGTCGAAGTCAAGAACTAACGAATTCAAGAACTAGAGTCAAACAAAGTCACGAAAGTACGGTTGAAGTCGCACGACATTGTTGAAATAACGTTACGTTGACTTCAACGGACTTCGAAGTGAATAACCCCTCGATCTTAGGTGCTCGGTTACATCCTGCCATTTCGCCCAAAAAATGACATTTGAGAAATTTTAACGGGCACGTTGATCAAATCGTTCTTTTAGGCAAATAAATTTACCCATGTTTTTTTTTTATTTGCAAAAAAAATTTTGTTTGCCGAGTTCCTCTAGCAATTTTTATGTCTTATGGAGTTTAGCACGTAAAATGTTTCCAATTTTTACTTCTTCGATTTTGGTCAGGAAATTATAAGTCAATTTATTTGAAATTTTATATGCTTGATCTCTCTTCATTGAATATTTTATTTATCTTATTTTTATATCTCATAAATGTTTTGCAAAAGTTTTCGGCATATCAAAAATAGCATAAAACGGCCATATTTGGAGGCTTAGTGTAAGCCTCGGATATACTTGTGTAACCTGATATCGTCGGGCCTCTTATTGTGCACCGTATTTTCTGGGTCCCAAAATATGGTCACTGATAATGAGTAGAAAGGCAGAGTATTAATAAGTTAATAAATGTATAACTGCTCTCCGGGTCGAACTTGTAGCTGGTGTTATGACTTCTCTATTTTCAATCAGGAAATTTTGAAGCCCCGGAGAAACAGCTAAAATTTTTTTTTTGCAAATGAAAAAACATAGGTAAATTGATTTGCCTAAGAGAACAATTTGGTCAACGTGCCCGTTGAAATATCTCAAATGTCATTTTTTCTCAAATGTCTTTAAAATAGGTTTATATTAGAAAAATAAAATGTGAGTCCATTTTCAATTCATTTTGAAGATTAGCTCGGAAAGAATTATACGTCCCTTAAAGTGTAGAGAACACTTAATTGGATTCCTTAGCAAATAAATCTATAAATACTTAAAGTGAATAATTAAAAAAGTATATGTCTCGATTTTGCCAGAAACTCGAACTGGAGGAAGAAAGAGAACCAGAAATAAAGAAAATTTGGCTAAGAATATTAGCAAAGCAAAAAAAAGGTATTTATACATACTTCCTTTGAAAAGATAAAAATGTCAATATAACATCATATTTTTAACCGAGGATCGACTTTTGTGTTTACTAATATTTCTAATTTAATTATTACTGCAGTTGGCTGATGTTAGCAATAGATCTTAAATATATCAATTATATTAATTTTTAGTAATAGTTGTGTTGCATTTTAAACTTATCTTAATGACATTTATTTTCGAGGGGCTAGTCACTGTGGCAAACGGTCTGTCACTGATAAAGTTCTAACGTCGAATGCCAATGTGAATCCACTGCCTGATACATTAACTGACACTGAATTCCAGTCTGAGTACCACTGAATATTTCTTCTTTAAAACTGCATTAAATTTAAGCGCTATTGTATACGAAACAAAAATGTTTAGTTTTCAAAATTATGCAATATAAAAAGAGAGTATTAAACCTTTTTGATAAATTTCAGTTCCCTTAATTCTTGTAGATAATTTGTTGCAAACTTTTTTGCAAACTTTGTTGTTAAAAATTATTTTTATTGTTAAAAATTCTTATTTTTGTAAAAAATATTTTTTTCTGTCTCGAAATTTAATTATTCCATGTTTGATTGAGTCACTATCGTGTACATTAGGTAAGATTAAAATTCGTCTTTTTTATGGAAAATTATTTTTGTTACTTGAAAATTCACCTTCATTGATTCAAAATGATCTTTTTTGTTGAAAATTAATCTTTTTTATTCAAATGTCCTCACTGCTTTTTTTTAATATTAGACATCTTAGCTTAAAAATTGCATAGTTTTGCTTCAAATTCATTTTTCATGGTGGAAAAGTCATCTTTGCTGTAAATAAACTTTTTTGATAAAAATTCAACTGTCTTCGAACAAATTGGGTTTTTTGTCCTATAAATTCTATAATTGGATTGAATTTTATTATTTTGTTGTAATCAAACTATTTGGTTGAAAATGCACCGTTTATTTTGTTAAGTTTTTTATTAAGTTTCGTTTTTTTTTTCAGCACAAAAAAGTTTCCAGAGTTTACAATGTATTTGAGGGTTGGTTATGACCTTCAAATACATTGAAAAATCCTGGAGCGCAAATTCGGATAAATACATCTATGGTACCGGAATGAAATGATTAGAATTGAGATCAATTGGTGGAATTGATTATAATCATATGTTATGTAACATCACGCATGCCAAGAATAAGAAATTATAATATTGTAATGTGTTGCGTGCGCGCGCGCGCGCGCGTGTGTGTGTGACAACCGTGCCGAAAGCTGAATGACATCTGGGTGAGGGGTCGAGAACGGTGACTCTGGGATACAGGGCGACCTCTCAGAGTACGCAGCCTTATCCTTGCATGCGGGGCTCTACAAGGATGGACGAACCCCTTTCCCCAGATTCTCGTGGGAACAACAATGACAACACCAAACATAGTTGTAGTAAGTGCGGTTCAAAACAACAGAACGCGCAGGGCTCCCGACAATGGGCGGTCAACAATGCCAACCACTCTAGAGCTGGGAGAGCCAATGAAAATGGATTCAATGCGATAGATCGGCGGGATCTCGCGACCTTTCGGTGGACGGAGCGACTGAATCAGGACTTGCTAGAGTGTTACGATGCGAGTGTGGCCCCTGAACTGGGTTACATGGCAAGGCTGCATGCTCTGTGGTGCGAGAAACACCCGGAGCTATCGCACTTTTCGCAGCAACGTTTGCGAAACCACGCTGAACTACTCCAAAAAAGGGGCTATGTAAGCGGAACGCCTACTCTACCACAGCTAGAACAATCTGGCAACAGAGAAAGAGAGGCGACACGAAGACCAACCGCGGGCAGGCATCTAATAGAGGCAGAGCGATGCTTTATGACCCGGAGAAACATCAACACCAAGGTTTCTCTCAAGCCTAGAGCTTCGTGGACATTTTTGCGGAGAATCCGACCTCTGGGCTATCAATTATTGTGTGTATAATGCAGCGAGAGCTTTGGCCAATGCGAACCGTAAAATAAAACCAACGGTTGATCATAAGGCAAAAAGACGAATGCATCAACTTGCCATAAAGATAGGCTGGGCAAGACAGTACGCGTCCCGCATTCACAGTGTGATTGACTACATTACATCTGGCAGGGATTTTACCGCCAAGGTTTGAAAGTTCGCGTGCGAACTCCGGACCCGTTATCACACACTTAACAAGTTAGAGCTGCTGACCACTAGACAGCATATTGTTGAGAGAATACGGATACTATCTGACGCAAGAGAAGTCTAGAGCAGAGGGAGAGGTGGGTGAGAGAAAATCAACAGTTTCTCTCTGACCCATCTCGACTCTTCCAAGACCCTGCAGTTACTGTCGAACACCCGCCCAAACCAGAGAAGCTCGAAGTGCAGCATAGACTGGACAAAGACTCAGAAAATATAAATAGCTTCAAGGAGTTATGTGATGCCCTCATAACACCTGATAGAGTATGCCCACCCATCTCTACCGAGGAGGTGAAAAAAGCATTAAGAGGGATGAAGAACTATTCCGTACCGGGACCAGATCGTATCAAAACCTTCTGATGGAAGAAGGTTCCTTTAACCCATCAGCATTTGGCCTGTATTTTCACTTCATATTTGAAGGCGGAAGAGCCGATTTCGGAGTGGTTGGTGGAAGGGCCCACAATACTCCTGCTGAAAATGGGCAACTTAGCTGAACCGAAGAATTACAGGCCAATCACTTATCTGAATACACTGGACAAGATATTCACAGCTATCCTAAATGATAGGATTGTTCGGGCTATTGAACCTGGGAGGCAAGACATGTATGAACGACGAAGCTCTAAGAAAGGCGTAGCGGGATGTCGGGAGAACCTGCTCATCAATAGATGTGTCTGCAAAGTGGCAGCATTCTACCAGCGTGACGTATTGATGACCTGGATTGATTATCGGAAAGCTTTCGATTCGTCTTCCCATAGACTTATCATTTGTCTTTTGGAAATCTTAAAGGTTCATGCCGCTTTGGAAAACCAGATTTACTATCTCATCTGGAAAAAATCGTGTGACAACTAACAAGGTCATCTTTCAGAGAGGTGTCTTTCAGGGCGACACCATGAGCCCACTCCTCTTTTGACTTACATTATTGCCACTATCTCTAGCACTTCGCCATTCCGATGGGTGCTGCGGCAAACCTGCAGATCGAAAGTACAAGGGCACTCATGTATTTTGCATGGACGATCTTAAGATCTATGCTAAAAACAAGAGCAACTACATCTAGCTCTAGGGATTGTCGAACGATATGCTAAGGAAATCGGAATGGAATTTGGGTTAGACAAATGTGCCAAGGTTTATTTTGAAGCGAGGAAAACTGAATGGCATCCCTGTAGATCCTGAGCTCGTTGATAGAAGCGCTATACGACACCTTTGCGCTGGAGAGACTTATACATATCTGGGCGTGCCACAGAGCCGCATTCAGGATGTGACATCTATAAAGGATACTCTCCGAAGCAGATACAAACGTCTCATCCGGCAGATTTGGTCTTCCGAACTGTCGGCGATGAACAAAGTATCTGCAACGAACATGTTTGCCGCCCCGGTAGTACTCTATTCATTTGGAGTAGTTCCATGGACGAAGAACGAGCTCAGATCCCTTGCTATCGGGACAAGCAAGGTTATGCACATGAACAATAGCATGCATCTTAAGTCTTCCGTTCCGTGACTGTACATCTCACGCCGTCAAGGTGGTCGCGGAATATTGAGTCTTGAATGTCTTCACAACAGGATTATTCTGGGTACAGCACATAGAGTTGCAAATGGAAGAGAGCCTCTTCTTAAAATGGTCAGGAATTACGAATAAGTGGGCAAAGGAGCGTTTCTGTACAAAGCAGCGGAGGAGGCTGCTGAAACACTCGACTTAACTTCAGCATTAGGGGTGAGCAAAATGCATCAAATCTTACCAATCTCGAGTACTTACTCCTGAAAGCCCGGGTTAAGAAAGCACAATAGAAAAACTTTCGTGAACAGCTCCTCGATAAGAGGATGCACGGTATCTTTCACAGAAATCTGAAGGATCAGTCAGTGTCTTGTGAGCTAACGTTTGCTTTCCTTAAATCGCCCGGATTGAAGCCTGATACGGAGGGCTTCATTTTTCCATGTCAAGACGGTGTCATTTTCACCTTAACATACCGTCGCCACATTTTGAGCCAAGACATTCCCGATGATAGCTGCAGGGCGTGCCATGCACACCCCGAGCATTTAGCTCACATACTATCTAGTTGTCCAACACACGCGAGAACGACCTACATTCAAAGGCACAATGCGGCACAAAGAGTGCTTTATTACCATCTCTGTCACTCTTACGGTATTAACCTTAATATCGCTCCTCTAAATGCTCCTAGGGAAATCGAGTCAATTGTCGAGAATGGGAAGTGCCACATATACTGGAACTTTATATTCGCGACAACTGTTTCTGTTGCTCACTCGAGGTCTGACATGGTTTTTCTTGAATTTGAGAAGCGAACCATGTTCGTTATCGCATTTTCGGCACCAGCTGAGAAAAACATCATAGCCAAGGAGAATGAAAAGAAAAAGAGGTATCGAGACCTTATAAGGGAATTGCAACGATTTTACCCGGAATATTCTTTTAAACTAATCGTCCTCATCATCGGTGCTTTTGGAGGTGCCAAGCTTTCACTCGCTAATGGCCTAAAAAGCATCCCTGCGTGTCAATAATATGATAAAACACTTGCGGGAAAAATGCAGAAGGCGGTAGTCCTTGGGTCGCTCCGTGTTCTTAGAGTGCACGAGGCTCTTGCTGGATCGTCGTATTGATTCCGTTACAGACTGTAGCCACCTATCACGATCGTGAGGCGTGGTTGTGGCTGAAATTTTACCGCGATTTCGCTGGGAGCGGGTGGAATTTTCCAGATTAGCACCCACTCCCAGCGAAATCCTGCGGTTGTCCTTATGACAAATTATTAATTGTGTAGAAAAATTTAATAAAACTGGATAACTCGGTTTCAATGTTTTGCTTTCGGTACTTTGCTCTTCGCTTTCAATCCGACATTGCGCATGCGATGATATATTCCTCCTCTCTCAAGACTTCGACAACATTTGGAGTGAATCGGAGCGAATGCGAGCTAACCCGTTAACGAATTTCATGGTTTCCACAATGACTGCCGCAGTGACTAGCCCCTCGTTTATTTCCATTGAGAGATTCGTTCAATTTACGTTTACTTTGTACTTTACAGTAAATTGCTACCAACAATGTAAATGGCTATATTTTCTTCGAAGACGAAATCCAGCTAAACGGTTAGTTGGGACAGTTACACCATTTTTCTCTGAAATGGAATATTAAAACTAGTTCTAAACATTTCATAACCAAATTTGTACATGAAATTGACAACAAATAAGTATAAACAATGAAAATTGACATAACAATTCCCACTGAAATTTAAAAACATTATTTAAAAAAAGATACGGGTTGTGAATTCACTTAAGGGAGAGATGATTACATCTTTTAGCGATGAGTTAGTTAGATTAATTTCTAGAAAATTCCTCTTATATAAATAAAAATAGGATCCTCCTCCAATATTAAACCAAGAGCCAAAACTACCTTCACACAAGGAGGGGTTTATCGTAAAGTAAGTTTCAAAGTCTTTACGAATTATTTTCTTGTTTTATTCTTTTCAATAAAAGTCAAAGTGAAATATATATCAAAATTTCAGTAGCTGATGCAATCCTTTACGAGTTTTTATTGTGTAATAAAATGCAAAGGTGTTACAATAAATGTTGCACACACTACATTTTCATTTTTTACGTTTCCATTACTAAATGCAAACACGCACAAAAAGGTCTCCGCATAAACATGGAGTGCAAAGTCGTTACAATCATGCATAAACTAATTTATTCCAAAAAATTAATAAATTCCCATAAACATACGTCTAACTATCCGAATTCTAATGAATTTGAACAGTTCAGAAACGGAAGTTTTTAATTCAATCAGGAGAATCCGTTAAGAGTGGCCTCCTTTTTGAATAACGCTTATTTAAATTAAAATTCTGTCTTCAATAACAGGTCGATAAATGTAATCAAGAGATGCTCCTTCCTCGTAGACCCTTAAGTAAGAAGTCGTTGGTATCGATACCAGGTTCAATATGCAGAGTGCATTGTTCCCACTTTATCCTCACTTATTATTAGCTGATGGCACGCGCAATCGATCGTATGATCGAATGATTTCGTGAGTGCCTTAACTCAGCGACTTTCAAACTTTTTTCGCTCTTTCTGGGGAGCGGTAGGGCCGCACCCTCAAAATTTTTCCATAATACTTGAACTCAATAGGGGGAAATTTGACTGACCGTGATGCGGGAATGTGCTGGCTTGCCGCGCTTGACCTTCCCATTGTTAGAAAATTAGAGCCGAGTAGGAAAAATGGAAAATTTAGTAAAATATTCATTGACGAATTTTAATAGGCAGCGTTAGATTTTCTGGATTACGACGAGAACATTAAAAAAAGATAGAAAAGTCGGTTGAAAATTATATCACGAAATTGATTCGGCTGATTTATATTTAATTGTGTGATACCTTTATAACTTCAGTTATTGTAACAAGTGTCAATCTCAGAACAATGAAAGGCCTTCATGCTAGGTCAACAAAAGTAGTCGCAAGCTCACAGCGGGGAGCCTGCCTTGGAGCCTACCGAGCTACCCGGCCCGGGTTTGCATTGAGCAAATTAAATATATTATATTTGGAATCAATGATTTTTTACGATTCCAACGATATGCAACTTGCAATGCAAATATTGAAATTAGAATAAGGTATGGCAGATGTTAGTTCATGTTTTGACTCTGAATACATAGCATTATGGAATTTTCCGTAGAATAGTTGAAAATGTATCAGTTTATTTGGTTGAAAATTCGCCTGTTGATAATTCAATAGAATATATGAATTTTTATCCAATTACCTAGAAGAATATTATACTTGAAAAGATATTTCCAACCGAAATAGGAATACTGGAATTATCAGATTAAAAATTTAGTTTTCAATAAAATAATTCATTTTCAACAAAGTAGTTTGACTATTAAGTTTTAAAATTGATTAATTGTTCAATTTCCCACTGCAGGTTAAAATTAATTATTGAACTATGCATTGATTTTAATGATTTTTTTCAACTATACAACGTTATTATATTATCAATATTATTAATATTTTACATGAATTTCATCATACATACATACATACATACATACATACATACATACATACATACATATATTACCTGCGTCGAAGAAAGGGTGCTTATTCTAAAGAACACAAAATCGAGGTTTTTACACCTTTCGACAGTCTTTGAGCTGCTTTTGATCGAGAGCTTGTCATTCCGTGAAACACCTCCCACTACTCACCACTACATCTACGCGCCTCATCTATACCCTGTCCGTGAGCCGTGTTTACGACCTATTTGTTTCCATGAGAATTTAGTGGAATCTGGAGAGGGAAGATTTCGTTAGTCTTTCCTTTCTCCTAAAAGTCGCATCTATCTGGTCGACTTCGACAGCTCGCTCTGAAAAATCGCACTTTTCAGAGTAAGCCCCCTTTCTTCGGCGCACGTCACACACACACTAACACGCGCGCGCATGCAGCGTGTGTGTATAATGAAATTCATGTAAAATATTAATAATATTGATATTAAATAGCTCCCAAGATATTGTGTTGTATTTATATAATAATATTGTATGGTTGAAAAAAATCATTAAAACCAATGCCTAGTTTAATAATTAATTGTAAACTGCAGTGGGAAATTAAACAATTAATGAATTTTACAACTTAAAAATCGAAATACTTTGTTAAAAATAAATTATTTTGTTGGAAACTAAATTTTTAATCTGAAAATTCCAGTATTCCATACACTTTGGCTTAAAAATGAATTTTTTTAAAACTAATTTTATAATCTGACAATTCCACTGTTCCATTTTCGGTTGAAAATATATCTTTTCAAGTATAATATTCTTCTAGGCAATTGGCTCAAAATTCATACATTCTGTTGAATTCTCAAAAGACGGATTTTCTACCAAAGAAACTGATGAATTTACAATTATTCTACGGAGAATTCCACAATGCTAGCTATTCAGGGTCAAAACATAAACTAAAATTTGCCATAACTTATTCTAATGTTAATATTTTGATTGCAAGTTACATATCGTATAACATTTTTATGTTTGGCATTTTATGCCTCATTTCGACCCATGCTGGCAAAGCTCGGCACAGCGATCTCGTTTAGTCAGGGATGTGAGGAGAAGTCGAGTGGAGAGGGTAAGACGAGCCGGTAGGCCGCGTTGAAATGGAAATCGCCCCATCCTCTTACCCTCGGGAAGCCACCCTACCCAGGGTAGCAGTTTGGGAACGCTGCCCTAACTCTACCTACTATCGGCGAGAAAATTCGAGTCATCTGACTTTGACGTTGAAAAAGTAAGTAAAGAAAAAATAGTAGGTAAAGGCCATGTAATGAGTGGGTCACGTGACCAGATTCCTACCTAGTCTGGTCTTAATTTTGTGTAATTATCAAAAAAGTTTATTTTGTAAATAATTTTTTTATACTTTTTTCATAATTATTAGAATTGATGGCCAGATTCACCTTCCTTAGTGCTTCTTATTTATTATCTCAAATTTTTAACTCTATGTGGCGCTTCGTGAGAAAATAAGCTGGGAATTAAAAAAAGGGTCGCTATGGTAGTAACCTAGTCACGTGACCCACTCGCCATACGACCTTAATGAGAGATATCATTTTAAAGGTGCAAATGTTGTACGTTGATGAGCCGAAAAGTAATATTCCAAAAAATTGTTTGTAGCTTACAGATCTGACAATCTGATGAAAAGTAAGGAAATTTAATAGGTTTTAAAAACAGTGAACTTTAAAGAATACTTTTTTTATTGAGAAAATAATAAGAAAAATGTAAAAAATTCATGGTGGTACTTTAAGCATTTCTGGACTGATTGCCGTGGAAAAATGTGCAAAATATAAATAATTGTTCGTTTTTTGTAAATAAATATGCGACTAAACTATTTCCATCTCTGATGAAGATAATAAAGTGTTTTACGAGGGTAGTTCAATAAGTCCTTAGAATGACCAACATATGGCGCGCGAATTGCTCCAAATCATCTGTTTTCAGTCAGCACCACTCCCGACTAGATATAT
>NC_046660.1:145015768-145019725 GCF_010883055.1 Belonocnema kinseyi
GCTCCAAGGAGATTATGTTGAAAAATAAAAAAAAATTTACCCAAAAAAAATTGTTTTTATACTTCATTCTAAGGACTTATTGAACTACCCTCGTAAATTGAAGTTAGTTAGTTGAACTATTTGTAATAATTTACAATTTGAAGGAAGTATGTGCTTCTTGTTGTCCTCGTGCAAATTGTGATATTTGAAGTCAGTTTTTTTATGGGAAATCTGCTAGAAGTCAGCGTGGTGCCATCTTTTCAGAGAATCGTCCTCGGTTTTCCTCATTCCGACCTACCCAACGTATGCCTCCGAACCTCACTCTGGCCTTCGACCCCTTTCCCTGTGGTGAGGAAAACAACAAGGAAGACAACAAGAAGCACGTACTTCCTTCAAATTGTAAATTATTACAGATAGTTCAACTAACTACCTCCAATTCAAATCACTTAATTATCTTCATTAGAACTGAAGATAGTTCTTTCGCATATTTATTCACAAAAAACGAACAATTATTAATATTTTGAAAATTTTTTGACGGGAATCTGTTCAGAAATGTTTACAGTATCACCATGAATTTTTTTAGATCTTCCTATTAATTTTTCAATACAAAACTATGCTTCAAAGTTCACTGTTTTTAAAACCTATCAAATTGACTTACTTTTCATCTGATTTTCAGATCTGTAAGCTACAAGCAATTTTTTGAAATATTACTTTTCGGCTCATTAACGTACAACATGTGCACATTAAAAATAATACCTCTTTCATTAACCTACGATTTTTTCTTCACGTACTTTTTCAGCGACAAAGCCATTTCTCAGCTAGAGCAAAAGCCAAAGCAATTTCACAGTTAGAGTTCATACATAATAATAATGAAATATTATTTCACCAAATATTATCTCAATAAAGCGAAATAAATATTGAAATTAGCTACATATTTCCCTCTCATACATTTCAGCTATTTATTTCACTTTAATCTAAACTCAACTTATTACTGAAACTTGGTAAAATATGAATTTATAAATGAACTGGTAAAAACTTGCGTGAAACCTGACGAACGAACTGAAACCGATTTATGAATTCGACTTGGAATGTCAAAATTGCATCGAGAAGAAATTGTTCTTTTTCGATGATTTTTTTTCTCTTTGTTGCTGCACTCCTCATTTTGATGTAGACTTCGATATGTATTTCTTTAAAAACCTTGATTAAATTGAAAATTTTCGGTTTAGACGTGTAAAATTTAGCGTTTAATTTTGAATGATACGCTTCACAACCGTTTGTTGTGCACATAGTTGTATGAGAAAATTCAACCCAAAGTTCAGGAGGGAAATTCGAATTACTTGCTACGTAAGTTTTCCAAATATAATAACCAAATCTATTAACTCGTTCATCTTCTGGTTTGATAGGCATGAGATCTTCAACAAAACATTTAACTACGTCTATGGGATCCAAAAAAGCAAGACCAAAGAAGTTTTTTAAGAAAGAACCTATTTCCGAATTCACATTTTTGTATTCAGCACTCAAGCCGAATTCCTGAATTTTCATCCACCAACTTCGACCTAAATGAAATCAACAACATTTTTATAATAACTTGATTGTTCAATGCTTTACGCATACCTGAATGAGTACACCCGTTTCGAAGTCTACATAAACAATTCCCGCCTTCCGCTCTTGAACGACGAGAAAATTAATAATTATTTTAATCGTTCAATGTGCAACAAAAAGTCATCATTTTGCGTTAAACGGAACGTTTCCAACGTGAGGTTTGTCCTGATGTACAACAGATAGCGATCATGTGCCATTCTGTTAGGTTATTTCACGACGTTACCACAGAAATAAGTGCTTCAGCCGGCTGTTGAGACAGTCCCGTGGCGAGTAAATTTATAGTTTGTTTTAAAAATTAAATTAACTGCTTTTGGTATTTTATGTACTCAAGCTGGACAGATAATTATTCCTGCAAGTACAATTAATAATACTTTATTAGTATTTATGATAGCCTCGACATTTGTGCATTTTCTCAGCCCCCTGACGTCAGTCCACTGTGATAAAATGAGGCATGGGGCCGATGGAACTACCAGGAGACTGACAAAATAATAATTTCTAAGGGACCTGATGGTTAACAATACATCCTACAAATAAAAAGCAATTAACAAGGAAGTGAATCTTACAAAGAAAGAGAGAATAGCCATCAATAGCTATCAGAAACTGCTGAATGATATGTGCTGCGAGCGATACAGTGAACACTGGATATCCAGGCAGTGTCAAAAGTGTATCAATAAAACTCTTGCTAACAGTAAATTTGACAACAAACCCTTGCATTTCCAAAATTGGATGGCAAATACATTTCAAGAAATTCAACTAGTTCATTTTGGAGGTTATCTCGTTCAAATTAGTCTTCACACTGTTATAATCTACTTAGAAAATTTGACTAAGTCATAAAGCAAATCATCCTTAAACTCATCTCATTCCACAACTGCTATTTTGGCACGTTTGATACCGATTTTGAAAACAGCCCCCGATATCACATGCCTTTACTTTTCAAGCACTGGACCCGTAGCCCAATGTCGCAACAAAACCATGTTTCATATCCTGGCTACAAAGCTACTAAAACAACTTCCAAATATAAAAAAATATTGCTACAGGTGTTTACGTTGATAAATAGTCAATGGAAACATTTGTAAGAGCGTTTCAGGAAAAGTGTCCTGGTATTATTATAAGCACTATTGACAGCTTCTGTTTTCCGGTACCGATCGCGAAAGAACTCTTTTTGTCAAGTGGTGTATTTTTGGCTTTGGTGAAGGGAATAAGCTTGGTCAGGGGGGCAAGAGGTAGGTGATTAAGGCGGGAAACGCCACGGAGCTTTGGATAAGGTAGGATGCCGACGACGCAAATTCCACAAACTGGCGCCAGAGGGCCACAGTTACTGGGCGAACGCACAGAGCAGAAAACCGTAATGATAGCAACAGCTGACGTTGCTGAAAGCATTCGCAGTGGGGGGAAAGGTGACGTTGATCGCAGTGACAGCAGCGAGGATGAAAGTGTCGAGTAGTCGACCAGGGATGGGAGGTTAACGGGCTCAGGTAGGGGCAAGCAACGCGGAAGACCCTCAAATTTACAGCGCCTTAACAAGCTAGGCAACGCGGGTTCGAACAGTAGTCTAGACGAATGGTAAAGAAAGGCAAGTGCGACTATCAGTGAAGGGGAGGAACAAAGGAAAAGAGAGGCAGGGAGCGACGAGGTAGGAACGGACCAGAATAACAAGAGAGTTAGAACTAAACGGAAAACACCAGAGAGATATAAGGGGTTGGGGGGATGTTTGAAAAATTGAAAGCTCTCGTAAAAGGTTTTAGAGAGGAAACAAGAAAGATTTTGGATGACATGAATAGGGATATGAATAAGTAGGGGAACGATGTAAGGGGGGAAGTGAAAAGGGTAAAAGAAAAATGAGAACAATGGGATAAACGCTGGGCAAAGATGAAGAATAATATAGTAGTTAAGGGATTAAAAATGCAGACGGTTTGTGTAGAGAGAAAAAGGGGCCATATGTTGTGGATAGAAAGAGACAGGTTATGGATAAATGGGGAGAAACGTTGTTGGGGCGAAGAAGTAGAAGAAGTAAGGAAAATGGAAACAGTCTTGAGAAAGGTAGGGGGAAGAGAGACGAAAAAGAGTGGAAATAAATCAGAGGGGTTTCCAAGCGGCAAAGGGAAGACAAAATGAAGATGAATAAAGAGGGAAGGGAAGAGAGTAACGTGAAAATAGCTTTCTGGAATGTGTCAGGTTTGAAGAACAAGAATAAAGCGTTTTGGGAGGAGTTAGAGGAGTGGGATTTGATTATGATGAGTGAAACTTGGGCAGATGAGAAGGACTGGAAGGGAATAAAAAAGATGTTACCAAAAGGTTATGTGTGGACAATGCAAGAAGCAAGAAAGGAACACGTTAAAGGGAGAGGGATGGGCGGCATGGTGTCAGGGGTGAAAA
>NC_046660.1:145019825-145022674 GCF_010883055.1 Belonocnema kinseyi
CATATGATAGGGAGTATGAAGGTAGGGAATGAGATAGGGTCCGAGCACTTCCCGGTCATAGTTACACTAAGAAGAGGCGTCAGTAAGCGCGGCAGAGGGAGACAGGAAAAGGGGTGCGAACGAAACACGAAAATGGGAATCGGGGGGGTAGATAAATTAAACGAGTTTAAACAAAAGATGGAAAAGGAGAAGGTTAGGTATGAAGAAGAGGAAGGAATAGACTCATTAATTGAAAGGTTGAAGGGGTCTATTGAGAAGGTAAAGGATGAGCTGGGTACTAATGAAGAAAGAGTAGGGGGAAAGAGAGGCTGGTGGGACGAGGAATGCTCAGAAAGTAAAGAGAGAATGAAAGAGTGTGTAAGTAAATGGGGAAAAGAGGAAATGGAGAAGGAGTATAACAGGAGGAAAAAAGAACATCAAAGAAGTTAGGGTGTGGTATGTAATAAATAGCGATAGAGGGGAAAGGAAGGGCGCTAATGAAGAAATAGGAATGGACAGTTTATTTTAACGGTATATTAGGGGGAGAGCAAAATAAGATCAAAGGGAAAAAGTATAGGATAGTCCTAGGAGATGTGGAGGAACGGAACGACATGACAAGAGAAGAAGTGGATGGGGTAATTAATAGGCTAAAAAGAAACAAGGCGACAGGAGAAGATGGGACGGAGAACAAAGCGATGAAGTATGGTGGGGATGGGATTAGGGATGGGGTGTGGTGTGGAAGATCTGCAACAAGGTCTGGAAAGGGGAAGGTTGGCCGGAAGAGTGGATTACTTAGTTAACCGAAATTTAGGGAGAAATAAAGGTAAACTAGTCGCTTTGTTCGTGGATTTCAAAGCAGAGTTTGACTCAGTGAACAGAAAAGTGCTATGGCAGGCAATGCAAGAGAGGGATGTAGAGGAAAAGTTGGTGGAGAGGATAAAGGACATTTTGACTGAAACCAGGATTAGAGTAAAAATAGGAAAGAAAAAAAGGCAGGTTTTCTGGACAGACAGAGGTCTAAATCAAGGGTGCCCTTTGAGTCCGTTACTATTTAATATCCTGCTGGCAGACTTAGAGGAGAAGCTAAAGGAGCACGCAGAAAAAAGAAATGTAATATTTACTTATCAAGAATTGTAAAAAGTTTCTTGTAACAGTAACAGTATAAACTGCTCTTAATAAGAGGGTGAAAATGTCAAAATCAATTAGCATTTTCTAAATCGCACAAAGAAATTAAGGTTAATTCAGCGGTTATCCTTCAGTAAAATAAACGTCTATTCCCTCGTATTACATACTGAACGATATGTAAAATACACTGAACCGAGATTACAATAGTAGTGTAGTAGACATTACCGAAAGATCGGTACATGCTCTCGATCCGATCGGTTTACGTAACACGCCCCTAAAGTCGCAACGCAACCTATCCGCGCGGAGCACCGAGTGAATTCACGACGCAATCGGCAATGAATGGATTGCATCACCTAAAAAACATTCCTTTTTGACATTTTTCTGACAGTCGTCACATTACTCCATATTTCCACTTTGCAAGGAAGAGGTTTTATAAAAATAATACAATTTTGGATGGCATAACTTATTCATAGATCGCCTACACTTGAGAGTTTATTGGAGTAAGACGTGTTTTTGTGCCGTGACTGTTTCAGCTGACATATAGATATGATGTGAGTGCTAGAACTATTGTTGTGCGCCGCGATGGCATGGTTGCGTATTTAGCGGTATTCAGAAGACGTTCCCGAGGTCACCACACTCAGTTACAAATGCATTTCAAAATTATTTTACAGATCGCAACTCGTCTACTAGTTTAGTGGAATCTACACTGTGAAATCGTATACTAGCGTAGTGGAAACTAGTGCATTCGAATCCCCCCCCCCCCCATTGCGTGCGAAATTTTAATTGTATCATAAGCATTATAACTTACAAATAACGTTAAAGTGACATGATAATTCGTAATTGCAGCATCCAGGAACTGTACAGAATAGCGACTGGATCGGTAAAGTCTACTGATCCGCAGATCAGCACCACTTGAGAATCGGTACTAGTAACCATCAGTGATAGTCATACTTATTTGCCTATAATTGTAACGTTTACTGAACTGTCATGTTGTCCTTATACGTACTAGGAAGATCGGTAGATTTAACTTAGTTTTCAGTCAAATGTAAGGTCCTTTTTTCTGCGTGAGGAACGATTCTGGGTAATAGCAAAATATACTCTTCAACATACGCGGACGATGTAGTTGTTAGCAGATGATGAGAAAGAGATGAACCTAATGATGAGAATCTTCGAAGAATATGTGGGAGCAAAATATCTGACGGTGAACGTAGATAAGACAAAGGTGATGTGCTCCAGAAATAGAAAGAGCAAACTAAATTACGTTTGGAAGATGAACGGACAAAAAGTGGAAATTGTGGAGGAGTTCTGTTACCAAGGTTTTTGGTTTGAGGCAGAAGGACGAAACGAGCTGCAGGTGAGGAAAAGAATTGAATGTGCGAGTAAAGTAATGGGTCAAGTATGGGGTATAGGAAAGAGAAGGTTTGAGAACGATTGGAGAATGAGGGTCTGGTTGTTTGATGCGTTGGTGTGGGCGGTGTTGTGTTATGGTGTGGAGATCTGGGGATGGAAGGAACATAGGAAAGTAGAGAGTATGTATGAGCGATTCCTGAGGTGAGTAATGGGGGTTAGCTGGAGTTGCCCGGGATATATGTTAAAAGAAGAGTTAGGAAGAGAAAATATGGTTACTAGACAAATTAAGAGATCATGGAGGTTTGAAGAGGAGCTAAAAAGGGGAGAGGGAAGTAAAATTGCACAAGCATGTTTCGGTGAAATTCGGAACAATGAAGCGAGAGGTAATGTGGGAA
>NC_046660.1:145022774-145023939 GCF_010883055.1 Belonocnema kinseyi
GGCGCATACTTTGAATAAAATATTTGTTATCATTCTCTTGAAATAAATGTGTTTTTTTCTTGAAAAAATACCGGTTTCATATGTATACACCTGGTATGAGAATGCATGTGTTATCGGTAAGTCAGAAATCTGGCTGCTTCAGTTATTGGCACTTCTATGTGTGAGTGATCCACAAGTGCGTTTAGGAAAAAACATTTTTGCTGAGAACAAAGAACACAACAGCTTACTTATATGTAAAATACTGCCCGTTTGCCGACAACACATGCATTGACGAAGACTGGCACATTTACCTTAACTATTCGTAGATTTTTTTTCATTTTCACATTCAAAATCTGTGAAAGCATCTTCGACTGTGAGTTTGGTGTTTTCTTGATATGTCAAGCGTCCTATTTTGAAATGTTCGTTTGTATCAGAATCGCAGAAACAGCTCAAACTTCTCATTGTTAGAATTGCTAAACGAACTTTTCCAGTCATTTCATGAACTTCGAGGGTGTCATTAAAAGTCTTTGCGTTAAATACTTTTCATTGTCTGAATAGCTTCACGGTCAATAGTGCTCATGTATGTATTTATTTAATCTCTCCCTTTTACGGGTTTGAGGGCGTTCGCTCCCTGTTCATATATTTACAATACCATCCTTAGTCTAACTTAACTATTACTTATATTCTACTCTTTCGCTTTGCGTAGGATGAACAACAGTAACAGTAGTGATATTAATTCCTAAAATGAGCGAGCTTCCAGGGCTTCCGTTTCCTCTTACCATAAAAAAAATGCATTTTCCACGATATTGAAAACAATTTTCGTTTTTTACTGTCTCTTTTCAGGATCACCCGTTTGGCTCTGATCTACGCCCTTGCTTTCCCTTACTTTATCCAATTTCTTCATCCACATCACTCCCTGTCCACTACCATCCAAGATCCATCTTACACACTCATCCACACTCAACTGTCCCTCTTCCTCTCCTGTACATCTCTCTAATACATGTGCCCATGACTCTATTTCGTATCCACATACTCTGCATAAATTCTCCTCTTCATTCATCCAATATCTGCATGCTATCACTCTTTCTCCCATTCTGAACCGTACAACCCTACTCCATTTTTCTTCCTTTTTTATTTTTTGCAGATATTCTGGTTCCGTTAACCCTTTGACCATCATATACCATCT
>NC_046660.1:145024039-145025773 GCF_010883055.1 Belonocnema kinseyi
TGTAAACAGAAAATTTCAAAATACATTTGATAGTCGAAAGGTGGAGTTTATTTCAATTTGAATGGTACAGACGAATTTCAGAAACTAACTTCAAACTCATTACCCAAAACACCTTAAAATCCTAATGTCTGAAATTGAATTAATTTCCCGCATTCAACTAATATTTTTAGGATTCATTTATATATTTGTTTAGGCCTCGGAACCTAAAATTACAACATTGTCATATTGATATGGGCACCATGCCATAATTTAGTGCTAATGTATGTTGCAGACAAAAAATGTGTGTCCGGTAATTTTGGTCAAAACATATAGTAATGCTAACTTCAGCTTAAGCCACACACAATTGCGGTATGCGAAACTCGGGAACTATTATTGGTATCAAATTTTCCTTCGCGCAGGGATTTAGTACTAATTAAGTGATCTGGATTTGTGCGATGCAAATCATCCGGGCACTTTTTTTTTTATTAAAAACGTGTAGTAATGCTGTCTTTAGGTGAATGGTAGATGAAACTCGGAAACTATTAGTGGTATCAAATTCTCCTTTGTGCAAAAATTTAAAGCTTATTTAGTACTAATACATTCCACAAAAAATTAATTTTGTGCCCAATAATTTTCGTCAAAAATATGTAGTAATTCTGGCTTCAGGTGACTGGCATGTGAAACTCGGAAACTATTAGTGATATCAAATTCTGCTTTGGGCAGGAATTTAGTGCTTATTTAGTACTAATATATACTGCAAAAATTAAATTTTGTGCCCGTTGATTTTGTTTAAAAACATGTCGTAAAGCTGGCTTCAGGTGACTCTGGTATGTCAACTTGGAAACTATTAGGGTACTTCCCCACTATTGGGAAACTGGCCTGTACAAAACTGTCCGAGCTTTTTTTTTCAAATAAAGAAAAAACCTGGTCTAAGATGGAGATAATGGTTTGTTTGAAGGTAAACTGCAAACGGCCGCATAAATTTTGCAGTAGTTTAGGATTCATTAACGTTTTTGTGAAAAGTCGCGACAGGGGACTGAAGCATGTACCAGGGGACTGTCTGTGAAGTGAAAACTACATGTTATTACTAATGAACTATTTTGATTGTTTTTTATATCAGAAAAATGTCTTGTAATAAGAAACATTTGAAAATTAGCATTCCTACTTTAAGGATACAACAGTTCGAACCACGTACATTTTAGACACATAATAATACAAACTATTTAAAATAATTATTAGTCTGCATGATATCAGTCACATTTTTTGTAAAGGAACATCAATTGCCTCATAAACCTTACCTTAAATTATTTCTCAAACATATTTATAGGGAACCTTAAGTTATAAAATACTCTGTTCCCGTTCATTAACAAGTTAAGGCTAAGTAACTTCTCTACAATGTCTTCCTTAACTACGTCGAATACATCCTTGTGATACAACCTAATCATTTGTTTAGAAGTTACATAAGGTAAGTGTGCCAGTTATTGGAAGCTTAAGGTGAATTTCAGATTTCAAATGCTTAAAAACTATATTAAATACATTCGAAGCTTAAGAAATGGGTTTTATCGGATAAAACGTACCTTCAGAAAGGTAAATTACTTATTACTTGTAAAATATCCTATTAGAATGAATATTATAAGAAGTTCGAAATTATAAATACCAGGTGTATACATATGAAACCGGTATTGCCATCTAGTGGCTAGTAGGCACACTTGTAGGCACTGTCGGAACTTACCATTTGTGCTAATTGGCGTATTG
>NC_046660.1:145025873-145053015 GCF_010883055.1 Belonocnema kinseyi
AAAATATTTTTCAAAAAAGTGAAGGTCATTCCTGAAGTAAATTTCAACGAGAAATTCAACGGTGACCTTCATTTTGACCTTTATAGTTTTTTGAAGGTAAATTTTGTTTTTTTAAAATGGAAATCCCCTTTTTTGACATCTACAATCGATAGAGCGGAAAATTCTACGTTCAGGTACGCAGCCAAGTCATAGGTCAATTGTAACGTTCAAGGCCAGTTAGAGGTTATTTGAAATTAACCAAGTTTTCCAAGAGGTCAGTGCAAATCCTGAAGTAAATTTCAACGAGAAATTCATTGGTGAGCTCTGTATTGATCTTGGTGATGATCTTCAAGGTTTTTTCAAATTTTTTCCAAGCAGTTTACGTTTAGCATTACCCAGGAGCAACGACATGAACTTAGTAAATTCTGTTCCCTTTGGGGTGCTTGATTAGCGTGAGCCCCCTTGCCTCTCACGCTTCAGTGAAGATGTTTGACCTGAAAACCTTGAGCTTCTTAACAAAAAGCTCTGCGATTGTAAAAATGAGTTACAGCATTACGAATCATCTCCCTATCAATCAAAGTAGTCTGTTGCAGAATCCGATTCTGTAATTCGTCTAAGCTTTACGGTTGCGTTGAGTATACTTTGCTCTTTAAATAACCCTAAAGAAAATATTAGAGAGGCGTCAGATCAGGAGATCTAGTAGGCCACTCGATTTCACCCCTTCTTTCAATCCACCTTTGAGGGAAATGAGTATCCAAATATGCTTGAACCTCCCTAACGTAATGATCCGCTGCTACGTCCTGCTGGAACCAAATATTTTGAAAATTATCGCCTGTAATCTCCCTTATTCTTGGTACAATTTTGTTTCTGAGAAGTTCTTCATATGCACGGGCATTGAGATTATCATCGATGAAGAAAGGGTCTATCGATGTATCATTCAAGATACCGGCCCAAACATTAATCTTTTGTGGATATTGTATATGACTCTTCAACATCCAATCAGGATTTGTGTCGGACCAATATCTACAATTTTGCCTGTTAACTTCACCTTCCAAAGTGAAAAGAGATTCATCTGAAAATACTGTATTGTACAAGAAAAGAGGATATCTATCAATTCTGTCCATCATAATTTCACAAAATTCAACCCGACGATCACGCATCATTAATGCAGATAAACCTCTCCAGTTCCGAAAGTTTAGCTTGCGCCATAATAATCTTTTAGCGAAAGATAGTAACTATGTACTCGTAATACGTAAATTTAGTTTCTATTCGTAATATTCGTATGGAAAAACGGTATAGGACTTATGGTATCGCCTTAGGTATTGACTTAGGTATCGAAAAACGGTATAGGGCTGTATAACTTCTTCGGGAAGGAACAGAACTCTCACCAGAACACCTGGAACTTTTAATGAAAAATTTCCTTACGATTTTACAATATTCAAAACGCTATAACCAAGATCAATACAGAGCTCATCAATGAAAATCTCGTTGAAATTTACTTCAGGAATTACACTGACATCTTGGAAAACTTTGTTAATTTCAAATAACCTCTAACTGACCTTGACCATTACAATTGACCTATGGCTCGGGTACGTACCTGAACGTAGAATTTTTCGCTCTATCGATTGCAGATTTAAAAAAGGGGGTTTCCATTTTTAAAAAAGTTGACCTTCAAAAAGCCATGCAGGCCAACCTCAAGGTCAAAATTAAGGTCACCATTGAATTCCTGGTTGAAATTACTTCAGGAATTACACTGACCTCTGTGAAAACTTCGTTAATTTTAAATCACCTCTAACTGACCTTGAACGTCACAATTGACCTATGACTTGGATACGTACCTGAACGTAGAATTTTCCGCTCTATCGATTGCAGATGTAAAAAAGGGGGTTTCCATTTTAAAAACAAAGTCGACCTTCAAAAAGCCATGAAGGCCAACTTCTAGGTCAAAATGAAGGTCATCATTGAATTCCTCGTTGAAATTTACTTCAGGAGTGACCTCTTTATTGAAAAATAATTTACCCGAGGCAATATCCAGCCGTCCTGGGACTTTTTAGGCACCCTGTGTGTGTGTGTGTGTGTGTGTGTGTGTGTGTGTGTGTGTGTGTGTGTGTGTGTGTGTGTCAAAAGTGAATAATTTTTGTTGCTTAACAACACACTGCTGAAAAAATTCAAA
The DNA here is from genome assembly GCF_010883055.1 of Belonocnema kinseyi. Lineage (NCBI taxonomy): Eukaryota > Metazoa > Arthropoda > Insecta > Hymenoptera > Cynipidae > Belonocnema > Belonocnema kinseyi. The sequence continues at coordinate 145,028,026 of NC_046660.1, forward strand.
ATAAAAAATATTACACTATTCTTCTTCAAAAAACTCTAAGCTATGCCCGCAATCCAACAGTTATAATAAAAAAACCAAATAAAAACACCACTGATGCATGTAACCAAATCCTGCTTGGCTGCAAAAAAAAATCAGCGAAAAAACCAAAACAATTGCGAATAAAGTCTCAACCTCCATCAGCTAAAAACGCCAAAACAAACTGAAATTTAAAATGACTACCCAAAAAAACTTTCACATCATCTAGTTAATGAATCTATCTCCACAGTAATATTCTATATCAGCTATGAAACTCTCTTATTTCATAGGAACCTAGTCTCATTTCATAAATTAAAACGGTAAAAAATACTTGAAATTAAAAATAATCACTACAGGAACATTTCCAAGTCCATTAAGCTAGCACCTCCACAATCGAATATTGGGACTTTTCATAGCTCAGAATTTCGGTCTTTTTTGGGCTTTTTTTAGGCGTCAACTAAAATTTTTTGGCTCCTTTACTTTTTTCAAAAAATCAATTTTCATGTGGAGGTGCCAATTTACATAAACCCAGCACCTCCACTTCTTAAAATCACTAAATAGTAAAAATTCAATTGCACCACAATTTTAGGCTTTTTTGGGCTCTTGAAACCCACAAAAAATCCCCAAACCCTTCAATTCCAAAATCAACCCCTTAAAAAAAATCGAAATTTTTCACTAATTTGATCTCGGGAAATTTTTGGGCTTTTTTGGGCTCCCAGAAAAAAACCCACTTCGATGTTTGGGCTCCAACATTTACTGTAAAAAAATAACCCCTTTGTAACACGTAGATATGAAATTGTCAAAAAATAACTTTTTGTGTTTTACAGCTTGAATGGAGTCTCTGATATTTAGGCTCCTAAAAAATACCCACTACGGTTTTTGGGCTCCAACCCTCAACGTGAAAAATCAACCCCTCTCTACCACGTACAATTTTACAATGTCAATAGATTCTCTGGTTTTTGGGCTCCTCGAAAATACCACTACGATTTTTTGGCTTCAACCCTTAACGTCAAAAATGAATCCCTCTCTGCCACGTAGATGCAATTTTGTCAAAAAATAACTTATTAGAATTTCACGATTTAAATACAGTCTCTGATTTTTGGGCTTCTCAAAAGTACCCACTAAGATTTTTGGGCTCCAACTCTTAACGTAAAAAATAAACCCCTCTCTGCCACGTAGATACAATTTTGTCAAAAAATAACACTGAGTCTCTGATTTTTGAGCTCCTCGAAAATGCCCGCCACGATTTTTTTGGTTCAACCCTTAACGTCAATAACCTACCCCTCTTTACCAGGTAGATACGACTTTGTCAAAAAGTAACTTTCTTGAGAATTTTAATTTGTCAATAGAGTTTCTGATTTTTGGGCTCCTCAAAAATACCCACTACGATTTTTGAGCACCAACTCTTAACGTAAAAAATGAACCCCTCTGCCACGTAGATACAACTTTGTCAAAAAGAACTTTTTTTTAGAATTTCACAATGTAAATAGAATCTCTGATTTTTGAGCTTCTCAAAAATACCCACTACGATTTTTGGGCTCCAACTCTTAACGTCAATAATCAACCCCGCTCTACCACGTAGATACGACTTTGTCAAAAAATAACTTTCTTAAGAATTTTTATTTGTCAATAGAGTCTCTGATTTTTGGGCTCTTAGAAAATACCCAAAGCAGTTACGAAGATTTCTGTCTGTCTGTAGCATGTATTCTGTAGGCACGATTACTTTCGAAAGATTGACCAAATTGAATTCTGCATCGGCAAAATTTTTTAAGACCTAAAAAATGAAAAAGTTAGCAAACTAGCTCTTTTGAATGAAAATTCAAAAAGTGAGCGCGTTAAAAAAATTATAGAATTTTTAAAATCCAAAAAAAAAACTAATATGACCATTTTAAGCCAAAAAAGGCATGATATGAAAAACAGTCATGAGAAGAAAAACTTTCATTTTTGAAAGCTTTAAAAGATTATCACAACAATTTTTTTAATTTTGTAGAAAAGTTGAAAATACAAATTTAGATCGTACAAAAAATCATCAAAAATAAGAAATTCCATTTTGCGGTCAACCTATGCAAGATACGAAAAAAAAGAACGAACTAAAATTGCGAACCGCGCGCACAGCGCCTTGTGAGAATGGATCCGCGCGGCGGACAGATTTTTTATTGGTAATGTATTTCTGTATTGGGGATATACCTATCCAAGTTTCATGCGATTGGCGCAGTTTTATTGTTAGAAAAATTCTAATTTTTGTAATTAAATGTCAACAATAAGTCCAAAAAATGTTAACTGTAATCTATTAGGTTACCGTGACACATACGAAGTACGAACATTGTAATACAGGACAATATTAAAATATGAATAACTAGTAATAAATTAAAAGAATACGCTGCATTATCGAGTACAGTAATCTACGCGGTAGAGAGGGATTGATTATTGACGTTAAGCGTTGGAGCCCAATAATCGTCGGGGGTATTTTCGAGGAGCTCACAAATCAGAGACTCAATTGACATTGTAAAATTCTAAAAAAGGTTAGTTTTTGACAAACTTTTCTCTACGTGGCAGAGAGGGGTTCATTTTTTACGTTAAGAGTTGGAGCCCAAAAATCGTAGTGGGTATTTTTGAGGAGCCCAAAAATCAGACTCTATTGACAAATTAGAATTCTCAAGAAAGTTATTTTTTGACAGAGTCGAATCTACCTGTTAAAGAGGGGTTGGTTATTGACGTTAAGGGATGGACCAAAAAAATAGTAACGGGTAGTTTCGAGGAGCTCAAATATCAGAGACTCCATTCAAGCTGTAAAATTCAAAAAAAGTTATTTTTTGACAATTTCATATCTACGTGTTACAAAGGGGTTATTTTTTTACTGTAAATGTTGGAGCCCAAAAATCGAAGTGGGTGTTTTCTGGGAGCCCAAAAAAGCCCAAAAATTTCCCAAGATCAAATTAGTGAAAATTTTCGTTTTTTTTTAAGGGGTTGATTTTGGAATTTAAGGTTTTGGGGATTTTTTTGCGAATTTCAAGAGCCCAATAAAGCCTACAATTGTGGTGCAAATGAATTTTTATTATTTAGTGATTTTAAGAAGTGGAGGTGCTGGGTTAATGTAAGCTGGCACTTCCACACGAAAATTGATTTTTTGAAAAAAGTAAAGGAGCCAAAAAATTTTAGTTGACGCCTAAAAAAGCCCAAAAAAGACTATGAAAAATCCTCATATTCGATTGTTGATGTGCTAGCTTAATGGACCTGGAAATGTACCTGTTGTGATTATTTTTAATTTCAAGTATTTTTTGGCGCTTTTAGCTGATGGAGATTGAGACTTGGTTCGTTAAATGTGATAGGGGTAGTTTTTAAATGTTGTTTAAGGGCATGTGATACTTTGAAATTTGTCGATTTTACCAGTTTTAGGTTCCCCGACTTTTTTTCTAGAATAATACATATTTTGCCTCAAAAATTTGAGAAATGATAGCGAATATGATAACGAACGTCTCCACACACTTTTTTTGTAGGTTAATTCAAAAAAGTTTTAATTTAGCAAAATTTGATTAATTTGCATAGCGCGTGCATATTTCGAGGTTATGTATGTTACAATTCACCCGAACGTTACTTCCAAACTTCACAAATAAACATAGCAACTAATCTCCCAGAACTAACCTTGTTTGCAGGTAATCAAAAAAGTTTATTTCATCAATAATTTCTAGATTATCGGAAAGGCAGAGCTGAAAAACGACGTTACCTCAAAATAATGCATATGCATAAAATTTTTATTTAGCACAATTAATTTTTTTTGTTATTATCCCTCAAAAAAGAGTCCGGGGACGTCCGTCATGATATTTTATAGCATCTCCGAATTCAGTTTTTAAAAATTTTCATTTTTGTGGAAAAAAGCCGGGGAAACTGTAAGTATCACATGCCCTTAATTTTACCTTGGAGATAAGGATATGAACAACTTCATTGGGAAAGTGTTTGTTTTTATTATTCGTAATTGTTTTGGTTTTTTCGCTGAATTTTTTTTTTTTTTTGCATTTTTTATTTTAGTTTTTTGGTTGAAGGCAGCCGAGCAGGATTTGGTTACATGCATCAGTGGTGTTTTTTCTTTGGGTTTTTTTTATTATTACTGTTGGATTGCGGGCATAGCTTAGAGTTTTTTGAAGAAGAATAGTGTAATATTTTTTATTTTGAATTTTTTCGGCAGTGTGTTGTTAACCAACAAAAATTGTTCACTTTTGATATATATATATATATATATATATATATATATATCAAAAGTGAACAATTTTTGTTCAAATACATTAAATTATTTATTATTTCGTATATACTTAAAAGCACTCAAAAATCGATTTTAACAATTACATTTGTCTATGACTATCATTACGTGATATCTTGAACTTGGAAAACCGTATGCAATTTATTCACCAATAATGTAATATTTTCCATAGGGGCGTTATTTTGCTTTTCTTCACACCTAAACTTCACTCTGAAATGAGAAAAGTGAAGTTTCGTTTTGTTCACCAGAATGTTTACTTTAACCCTGTTCAACGCCATTTTGCGCGTATTTATTTAACAAATTTGTATAGAGGTATTCAATGCACGCATGAAATTTAAAAAGGTTAAACTATTATTAGCATAAAAACAATTCAAATTATTTATCATAATTATTATTATTATTATTTGGAATAATAATGACTTATAATTATTATATTATGTTACTTAATAAAGTTGATATCTAATGTAATTTAATTAAAAACATGACTTATATTATTTTTTACGAATCTTGAGTTGGAAACATTTCATTATAGTTTAAGAAAGCACTTCTAGCCCAATGCATTAATTATTCTAAATTTACGTCGCTATTTTGAATACGCCATTAAATTTTTTTAACAAAGATTCGCAATTAACGACCACGAATACTCTTAAGTGAGGCTTTTTTTAGTCCAATCCGTCCAAAATTTTCAATTTTGGATTTCTAAAGTTTCACAGCCATTTTTAATCCGCCATTTTTGATCAAAAATAAAGCACTTCTGGCCCAATCCATCAATTTTTCTTAAATTTCCCCGCCATTTTGAATTTGTTTACCACAAGTTCGTAATCAACTACCCTGAAAATCTCCGACTAAACTGTTTTAGCCTGATTGTTCGATGTTTTTAATTTTGGCGAAGATTTCAGGTCTCCCGGCTTTCTGTGGAAGGGCCTATTAAATGTTATGTAGTGAATCACTCACTGAACACGATACGCATTCTGTCTTGTCCATCCAATCTTCTTGTTCACATGCAAGTGCATTTTGGTCTTTTAATCCATCGTCTGTTTTAGCCTTCGATTTGAATCAACTAAAGCTCTTACTGCAACAAAAACTGAACAATTGATGGTCCAGAGGTCGAACTCCTCCGAGATATCCTCACGAAGGGAGGCATCCATTTCAGCCAAACCTTGGGGCTTAGGAGGAAAATGGATGTTGACATTCTTCCTTGTCCTGAAAGCGCTGTCGTTTCTCAGGTGGTGCCTGATTTCTGCGGTTTTTCTTCATGTCGATTTTCCTTTTTGTCTGCGGCTTGTTCATGCAGTGGTTATGGAAGCGTTCTGCGTACATATCCAAGTATTGGTAGGTCGGTTGTTTAAATCCGCAGACAGATGCGAAACGCCCTGAAGCCAGTGCTCCCAACGACGGCCCTTTGCATTACTGCGCATGCGTTAAGCCGAGCTTTGTTATAGAGCAATCTCATTAAGCCATACAAGTTTTTAATGGCTGTACCTCTGATGGAATAACAGTGCCCGTATATCCCTGTAGTTTGCATTTGTTGCCGGAGTGTTAAAAATTTTTTTTTTCGAAAGGCAGATATAGACATTAGGGAAAACATGAGTTCAGTGCCCTCGGTCATATAGTTAATATAGTATCAATCTTATAGCTTATCAAGTTTATGAAGCTGATTTTGTGTTGACAGTGAAGTGCAAGTAGTTCAATGGTGGTTTTCGGCTTCTGAGTGAAGTTAGTGTAACAATGCAGTATTTTTAGTTTTAAATTATTGTTTTTGTTGAAACTAATGGGAGATAGTAACCACGTATGATAAAAGGTCAAAAGAAACATACACTTTATGTGAAAATAAATATATAAACTGTTTATTTGGATGCACAAATGAACTGTAAACTGTAACTAAATATCGGAAACCTTAGAATGGAATTGAAAACTGTAACTTTACTGTATACCTTAGTGTCTTTACCTCTGCGTGTTACCTGGCGGTTAGTCACGACAGAACTGATTTCTATAACAGCACTTTTAAGCCCTTTTTGCCTATGGGCCAGAGAAGAAGAGACTAGACTCTCTTCTATTCACTGACTTTTGCCACTTTTGGATATCTCTAGAATCGTCGCAATTCCAACAGTTTTTAGTTATAATTTATTATTTTCGATGAGTTTGGACATTGACATTAGTTCATATTCCTGTGGAGCATGGCATTCGTTGTAATTAATATTCTGAAATTCCACAGCTGATGTAAGATGCGATGGCAGTTTTTATTGAGGTTTGAGGTTATAAGCAGTCTCTAGATGGAGCGATCTGCTCGCAGAATTAAAAAGACTCAAGTGATATTAGTACAATGTTGTAATATTGCATTCTTCTTTCTCACTTTTTGCAAATCAGTGGTATTTTTACTAAAATCTATAAAAATTATATTTTTCTATTTGGTACGGTCACGGAAACGGCCTGGCGCCATTTGTTACCAAAAAGTGGCAGTTTCTTAGGGATCAATGCCACTTGTTTACATGCGATTGAAAATAAATTTATACTGAAAATAAGAGTTTAATTATCAGATAACGGGAGTGCCTGTAGGAAAGCTGACAAAATCTTGAGTTAGGCAAAAAAAACTTTTGCTCGAGATTATTAAACTGTTTGGTCGGGGTTGCGTTTTGAATTTCTCTTGTCAATGAAAGATCTCCTATCGGATTACAAATATCACATAAAGGATTTCAATACTCTTGTTTTTTGAAACAGAATTACTAAGATATTTGGAAAAAATATTGTGTTAACTAAGGCAGTAATATTATATTTATACGAGTTATTATTTTTGTAAACGTAATGCTAGTTGTGAGATTTTGAGGGTATAAAGTTTAATTATCCCATAATACCTATGCAGTATATTTCATTTTAATTTGAATTTCATGAAGTATATTTTGTGAAAAAATATTGTTTAAACAAATTTAAGGTTGTTGGAAATAAGTAATAATTTATTACTTTAACGATTGGTGAACTATTGAAAATAAATTTTTGTAGCTTAACGATAATTCAGTATGTTCGAAAAAAATTTATTTGAATAAATGAAATTTGTTTAAACAATGAAAAATTAATTAATCAATGGTGGTAAATATTTTACTGAAGAAATAGTGATAATTATTCATTTGAGAAATTGAGAAAAAATTATTTAAACAAATTCAATTTGTTAAAATAATTGAAAATTAATTAATCAAGGTTAAGCATATTGTTCATTTGCTCTATTTTAAACATAGGGATATTCTAGTGTGCGAACTACACAATTCCGGATAAAAATACGATTGGTATTTTCATGTCCTAAGTCTGTGGCACATTTTGATTTTTAAGTTCATAAAGTTAGAGTAAATGTTTATTGAAACCTTAAAAATACATAGTATCTATAATAGTAAATTTACAAAATAGCAATACTTATTAAAAGGAAAATTTCAAGCAAACCTAAATGTTATTATTTATTTGAATTTTTCACAGTGAGTGTCCCGTATCTCATTTATGATTTATAAATATGTGTAATAAAAAGAAAAATGTTAGGAAATTTATCATTTTAAATCTCTCTAATACTTCTCTTTACATTACAATATATTTGTTATTTAATAAACACCTGTAGTTAAACGTCGTAATGGGGAGAACTAACAGACGCTAGTCTGTTACCGCTGCACTGAATTTAGCTTATGCCCTTTACTTTCAGCTCCTGCACCCTTACCACGTGAATTACTGCTAAGCTTTTTTCGTTATTCAGTGTTTCAGGGTGAAAATCGATAGAATGACTTATAGCTTGAAATCCTCTTCTAATTAAAATATACATTTTTATGGTTATATTCATAACCAACAACGAAACTAGAACGCATTTAGCTGAAATTTTTACTCACTAAATATTTTTTCAAGAAAGTTTTCTCTATTATTTAGTTTCGTTTTGAAAAATGTTACGTTTTCAAAGCAGTAATCTATTTATTTATTATATTTAAAAACAATTCACAATTCAAATTTTTATCCGCTAGCAATTTCATGCTTAGGCCAGCGCGGGTGCTGCATGACATATCCGGTTAATATCAAGGTCATGTCCGTACCCAATTGCAGATTACTAAAAACGTACAACTCTGAAAACTTTACGAAAATTCAAGATTTTTCTGAATATATTTTGTTTGAAATTTGTAATTTTTGGTAGAAGTTCAGCCTTCTTGGTGAGGGAAAGTAAATAAAAAAATTTTAGGATAGAGTAATGATTTTTGAAATTGTTATTTTGTAACTTTTTTGCATTACAAAAAATATTGAATTTTTTGTAGTTTTTTGAGTCGTACATTTTCGTAATTTGTCAAAGAAAAAAAATTGCATAGATTTTTGTAAAAATAACACTTATTTACGTTAAAGTGGGAAAGAAGAATGCAATATTACAACTTTTTAATCATACCACTTGAGTTTTTTATTCTGTAAGCAGATCGTTCTCGACAGAGACTGCTCCTAATCTCAAAATCTCAATAAAATACCATCGCATTTTACATCAGCAATGGAATTTGATAATGAAAATTGAAACGAATGCCTTTTTATTTTCAGGAATATCACTTAATGGTAATGTGCATACTCATAGAAAATAATACGTTATAACTAAAAATACTAACTGAAAACTAAAAATATTATATTGTTACACTAACCTCACACAGAAGCAAAAAATTACCATTGAACAGCTTTCACTTCACTTTCAACACAAAACCGTCTTCTTGAAATTTATAACTTTCCAAACTTTAATATGCTTTTAATTGTTTTTGGGTGTAAAAACTGTGAGATTGAGTAGAATGTCACACTACATGCACTATAGTCACCGAAGGAACTGAACTGATATCTTCACTAAAATCTATGTTTCTAAGAACATATGGATCAAAGTTTTGGACTTGCAACATTTTTTTTTTTTTTTTTTTTTTGATATATTGGGTCTTGAAATCTCCCGACAATTTTGCCAAATATTCACTCTGCATTTCAAACAAATAAAAACAATTTTTTTAAATTCCGGTAACACGTATAGACTATAGGGATATGCGGACCCTGTTATTCCCTCGATGGCCCCTCGGAACACATGACGTCACAAGTGAGAATGATCTATTGATAATATGTGTAATGCTTTCACGATGATTCATTTTGATAAAAAGAGATATTTCGGGTTCCAATCGTGTAAAAAACTACGAATTTTGCCGACGTGTCGTGAACATTGCAGTTTACTTCTTCAGGGCAATGCTCACGAAACGCCGGCAAAATTCGTAGTTTTCTACGCGATTGGAACACGAAATATATCTTTTTATCAATTTTCTATTGGAAAGCTGTTCTTCACGCATGCGTAGCACCACTCCTATGTCGCCAGACAGCTATATGCTACCGTGCTGCCCTAGCGTCACCGCAATTGAGCGACACCACCTGACTGTCACCATTGTTCTCACTCTAAGAGTTTCCGACGCTTTGTTTCCCCTTTCCCCAGGATTTCAACCCTACCTCTCCAACAGGGTTAGGTACTCCCGTACGACGTCTATTAAAAATCACCTACGTGAACTGTCAAAACCTGTCTTTACTTAATTTTTTGCCGCTGGGAACCCTTAAACTCGAGACCCTTAATTCTATTCACCGAAAAAAATATGCGACTATATTAGTTCAATAATACCTTGGACTAATACGCTTCGCATAAATTAGAAGTGGAACTGGATCTCTTCATCTAACTTATAATTTTATCGGTTTCAGTATAGAATCGACGCTATAGCAATACCAAACTACGTCGATCAAGTAAGTATTGATATGGAGCAGTTGTTTATGTAGAACTCGCAACATTCATAAGTTGAATATCAGCTGCTCTAAAACATCGAGACATACACTGTTCCACTTTTGTGTCGGGGACGTAACGAAATCTGAGTCACAGCGCGTCGCTAAGATAGGATTTTTACGATTCAAGTTACGACGCGCTTCGTTGAAACAACGAGCAGCTGCGGTTATAAAAATGCGAAAACGGAGCAGCTCCACGTATGGAATGCTCACATTGAAGTATCAAACGACGCTAGGTGGGGCAAAGCGAAACCCGACCCGTTCAATGTTTTCATACACGAAAGCTCGGCATCTAAACAACATTGCGTCGATATAGATATACTCGCTACGTTTCGCTCCGTTCGACTCTTCTGGTTCGAATAACGGGAAAGGAAGGGGAAAGGTGTTTCCTTTTTTTCAGATTCCAATGGGAACATTTTGTGGTGGTTGTCCAAATTTGGTCGTTAGATTCTTGATTTTATTTTCAGGAATTCCTTTTATGATAGATTATAATAATTATATACTTCCAGCATAAACAAAATTGATTGGCTTACTTTTTAATTGTTATATTGTTATAAAATTCGTTTTGCATTAGAATATACAAATACGTGCGTCAACATTTTTAAAAGTAAAATTCATTGATTTTTAAAAATAACAATTTTGAGCTTGCATATATGATCCGCTGGAGTCATGTTTATAGCAAAATGTAACTTCCATGACAAATCTCCATTTAATTGTATCGATCCATTGTAAAAACGTGTTATAAACGTGCCTTAAACCAAAATTATCATCACACAAAAAATATATCTCATTAATTTTTACTAAAAGTTTTTTTTTTAATAATCGACTTTTTGTAAAAAGTATTCATATATAATTTGAAAAATATTTAAGATATGAAAAATATTTCCGTTTATAAACAGAATGAGGATCATTTTCGTATTGTTATGAGGTCTTTACCTTCATTAAATTATGGCTATTTAACTTATATTAAAAGTTCATACGCGCGCTTCACGCGCGACCCTCTGATTTACTTATAATTATTTTATTTGTAAATGAAGTTTAATATGATACCGCGATATTCATTTTTGCTTCAATAACTTTTATTTGTAGACGGCTCCGCATGGCCACCCTCTTAAGATGCAGAATACATTATTGCGCAACACTAAACATTTGTATGCAAGTTTAGAAAAAACATATGAAATGTCGGTGCGTACCAATTTTCATAGAAATACATGGTACATGATCTCAACTCGAGAAGAGTCCAAATGTCAAGCCATATCGAGCGCCCCTAGAACTTGGATGGGTGATCATCTATGAGGTACGTCTGGGTCGTGTACTCGAATTTTGAAAACCCGGCCAAACTCGGAAGGTGGTTTTCTGCAGTTTTCCCCTCATCTGGCTAAATGTTTAGGCAACTGCGAGTAATTCGAATAAACTCGTTTGCAGCCGCATCGTAATTAAATTGTACAAAAATTCATACAGAGTATTATGAAATTACTGGAAGAAATTAATAAAAATAAATAATTACTTAAACTAATGAAAATGAAAGTTTTTACCATTATACAATTTTAGTTTTTTTTTTTTTTAATTCATATTAAATATATAGTGTATACATTTTCTTATCTAATCATGAAAATTTGATTATTATAATTACTCGGAAAGACGTTCCTAGTTAAATTTGTAAACAAAACTGACCCTTTTCGTTGAAAAATAGCAAAATTCTGCATTTTTTATGAAAGTTCGTGGGGGCTAAAGCGTAGGATTTGGACCCACTCCGTCGGTTTTGCGGGTTCAATTGCCGCCTCGCACTTTCGAAGAGCCTCGGCGCCCCATGCGGTGAACACTAGCTTAGCTAGGGAGTTGTTCATCTCCGTCGAGTCGTGGGGCCGATACCTCTGGAGAAAAAGGTTTCTCTAAGTACTTAAAGCTGTTGCTCTTGGTGGTTCAAAACCCACCTTAAACTGTAGGTCCCCCTCCCACCACCAAGTAAGTGTGTTGGGGTGTGTAAAGGTATAGGGAAGAAGGTGCAATGAAAATGTCAACCCTTAGGGGACACATTAGAAGCGTCCATTCCATTCCAATTCCAAATAATCTTAGTTAACTTCGTAAACAAATTGTGTTTATTAACTAAAAAATGCCCTTACCCTCAATATGTTTATGAATATTTTTTGAATGAATAATAATTATTATAAATTTATAAAGTATGGTGAGAAATGATCATCGAAAGACATTCTTAGTTCATTCCGTAAACAAATTATGCTTTTTACTTGAAAAATAGCCAAACTACAAATATGTTGATAAATATTTTTACATAATTAATAATTGTAAATTTTCAAAGCTTCAGAGGAAATAAATCTTCGAAAAGATATTCTTAGTTAATTATGTTAAAAAATGTAGCCTACTCGTAGAAAGAAAACCAAATTCTTAATTTTTTAGTTGAGATTGTTTCAATAATTAATAGTTGTTGTAAATTTCAAAAGCAACATAGAAAAGAGTCATCCGATAGACATTTTTAGTAGACTCCGTAAACAAATTCACTTGTAGAAAAAAAAGGTTAAACTCTTAATTTCGCAATTAAAATTCTTTGACTAAGTAATAGTTCTTGTAAATTTACAAAGCAACGTAGAAAGCAGTCATCGGAAGATATTCTTAGTTGACTCCGAAAGCACATTGACTCTTAAAAAAGGCACTTTTAGTTTTTTAATTGAAATTGTTTAAATAATTAATAAATCTTGTAAATTTGCAAAGCAACATAGAAAAGAGTCATCCGACAGACATTCTTACTTGACTTCGTAAAAAAATTAACTCTTAGAAAAAAGGCCAAACTCTTATTTTTAAATTGAAATTCTTCAAGTAAATAATAGTTCTTGTAAATTTACACAGCAAAATAGACAAGTGTCATGGAATGGACATTCTATGTTGATTTCGAAAACAAATTGACACGTAGCATAAAGGCCAAAATTTAAATTTTTTAATTAAAACTGTTTCAATAATTAATAGTTCTTGTAAATTTGAAAAGCAGCAGAAAAAAGAGTCATTGTATAGACATTCTTACTTGACTTCATAAAAAAATTAAATGGTAGAAAAATAGTTAAAATCTTATTTTTAAATTGAAATTCTTAAAATAAATAATAGTTATTCTAAATTTACAAAGCAAAATAGAAAAGAGTCAACCGACAGACATTCTTAGTCGACTCCGTCAAAAAATTGACTCGTATCAAAACGGTGAAACTCTTAGTTTTTAAATTGAAATTCTTTAAATAAATAATAGTTCTTGTAAATTTTCATAGCAACATAGAAAAGAGGTATCGTATAGACATTCTTACTTGAATCCGTAAAAAATTGACTTGCATAAAAAAGGACAAACCCCCTAATTTTTAAATTAAAATTGTTTAGATAATCAACAGTCCTTGTAAATTTACAAAGCAATATAGAAGAGTCATCGGATAGAAACTTACTTGGACTCCGCAAACAAACTGGCTCTTAGAAAAAAGGTCCCTTTTATTTTTTAAATTAAAATTGTTTCAATAATGAATAGTTTATGTGAATTTGCATAGCAAAATGGAAAAGAGTCATCGGGTAGACATTCTTAGTTAACTTAGTAAACAAATTTACTTGTAGAAAAAGGCAAAATCTTAATTTTTCAATTAAAATTGTTTAAATAATTAATATTTCTTGTAAATCTACAAAGCAACATGGCAAATTAAATTTATTCTTTAAAAAATAGACATTTATGAAAATTGTTTAAAGAATTACAATGTTGGAAGATTAAATAAATGTTTAAAAAAACATATGAGCTCCACTCGAATTCGGCATGATCGCTAGGAATGTTTACATCCATTATGTAAACAGATCCCTCGAATGTGCCTTGATGCCTTAGAGCTATCTTTGAATGAAATGCAAGTCAAAATTGTATAATTCAAACTCCAGACTCGACTTGTATCCAAACAAGGACAAACCCCAAACAAAGGGCATCAGGGCTAGAGCGCACTTCGGTGGAAATGCCTTGGTTTCATATTACGCAGCTCTGTTCTTAACCTAAAAATGATTCTATATTGTATTTTGGTGCGCATGCATTGCCTTCATAATAGATTCCACTAATTTCGATTCTAAAGAATAGGTGGCGCCTTCAAATCCAACCAATAGGTGAATAGATAATGTGGCTTCAGACTTCAAAATTATATCGCAACCTTTTTTTTATGATAGGAATCTAAAAACGATTTTGATTTATAGCTTCCTCATAGAGGAAGCCTTGTGATAATACATTTTTTGGATTCTGAGAAAACATCATAAAAACATGTTTTGAGGTTGTGAGAGTCGAAATATAGGGTTTTTAGAAAATCTATATATGTGTGTGTGTTTGCGCGTGTGTTTGAAGGAGATGTAATTTTTCTTTATTTACGCGTTGAAAGGTTTAGGTTATGTTAAACCGTTTTATTTTTATAACCTAAAACCAACTTTTTTTAAAATTACTTTATCTTAGGTGAAAGAAAATGCGTTTTTGTTTTCGCACGATTACACCTAAGGAAAAATAAAGATTTTTTTTGAAACTTACAGAAAAGGTAGATCGCATGATTCTATTGATCGTTTTCAATTTTGAGTTAATTCTAATGAACCGTTTTCTATTTATTTGAGGTTACGTGATGTTTTTTATTAAAGTGCCGTATCTTGGAAAGTTTTTGATCAATTTGGACGTTTAACTTCTCATTTTTTCGGGCTTTACAGTGATTTTATACATAGAAAACAGTTTATTGTATTTAGTGGTTCACTTTTTGGGGCTAATTAAGACATTTTGTTTCGCGTGTTCTAATAGATTAATAAAATATTGTTTATAAGTGAAAGTGTAGTTTGAGGAAGGTTAGTGCCAATTCATTGGCAGCGGTTTTTTTTTCTACATATTGTTTTCAATTTTTTAAGATTTTAAAATAAAATGCTTTCTCGTATTTATATTATGTACAAGCATTTTTATTTAGTAACCTAAAAATTACTAATCTTTTAAACTTTTTTCCCCCTAATTTGTGTATGACATGATTTTAAAGTGAAAAGCTCGTGACAATGAAAAATGTAAAATAATAGAAGAATAATTTTAACTTCAAATTATTTAGGCGCACGTATTTGTATATTTTTAAGTTTGTCGACTTTTAAAGCAAAATGAATTTTGTAGCAATGTTACAATTAAAAAGTAAAACCAATCAATTTTGTTTGTACTGCAAGTGAATAATTATTATAATCTATGTTTGCAACTGATCACGTACTAATACTGCTACGCGACAATTTGCATAGTTGCAGGACATACGAAGTTAGATTAACAATCGACTTACATTTTACATTGCGGTAGTGTTCTATATCTGCAACTCTCATTACAACATTATCGTAACTTTGACCGTTTATCATCCTTAACTCTCGCACTTTATTGTATGAACTATGTTTTTTACTCTAATTATTGATGTGCACCGTTTAAATTTGAGAGCACGCGAAATTTGATATTTAAATGATTAGTGTTTAAGTTTTCCCAAAACATATTGTCCGGTGCCTCAACTCAGCGCACTGCTCATGCGAAGTACCCACGTTACAGATTCGTTCGATTCTCGCTATTCGTCGTTATTCGAACGAGATTTCGCGTATGAAAACATTGAATGGGTCGGGTTTCGCTTTGCCCCACCTAGCTCCGTTTGATACTTCAATGTGAGCATTTCGTACGTGGAGCTGCTCCGTTTTCGCATTTTTAGAATTTAAACGTAACGAGTCTAGTATTTTGAATTGTAAAATTTCTATCTTAACCGATGTGCTGTTATTCAGATTTTGTTCCGTACCCGGTACAAAATTGGAACAGCGTCTGCTCGATGCTTTAGAACAGCTGATATTTAACTAATAAATGTTGCGAGTTCTACATAAAGAACTGCTCCATGTCAATACTTACTTAATCGATGTAGTTCGGTATTGCTATAGCGTCGGTTCTATACTCAAACCGATAAAATTACAAATTAAATTATGAGTTCCAGTTCCACTTTTTTAGCTCACAATTTAAATTCCATAAAAATTGTTTTATTTATAAATAAATCAAAATCTAATTTTCAAATTAAATTAAAAAGAAGTAAGAAATTCATGTGTTCTTGGGATTGTATTACCTAATATTAAGAACATAATCTATTTTAAAATCCATAATAACAAATTTTTCAATATTAAAAGTTAAAAAATTGTTAAATGGGCTTAAATAATTTATTTTATTTTTATATCTAATGGATACAAAAAATAAATAAATAACTATTTTTACGATCTGTTAATACCAATGCAAAGAATTTTTCCCCTTCAGTTGTGATAGCGTTTTTCAAAACTTTTCTTTTAAAAATAAAAATTACTTTTTAAAAGTTTTTTTCGAATTGTTTAATTTTAAAGCTTTATAATCTAAAAAATTTATATTTTGAGAGGTATAAATGGTAAAAAAATTAATTTTTTATCGTAGAAAAAAAATTTGCGGCATAAATTTTAATTTGTTAAAATGTAATAATAATTTAAAATTCTACAATTTAAGTAGCTTTGACTTTGAAACATTCAACATACTTTAAAGTAGTATCAAATTAAAAATTATTTTTACTTAAAAGCGCTAATGCAATTTCAATTCCTTTGAATTTGAAGTATTCAATTTTTAAAGCTTTCATTTTTTTCTATTTTCGAACCCTTATTTTGAAATAATTTTATTTGCAGATTCTCGACTTGAAAAAAACTATTAAATTTGGAACGCCTTAAATTTATTTTTGACCACTAGTTCGTATTGTTATTAGTATTTTTTTAAATTATTTAGTATTATTAATGTCGAAAACATTTATTTGTAAACAATTATCGGCAATTGCTTAGTTCAAACACTTTAAATTAAATACTTTGTATTTCAAGCTCTGTCAAGTTATACCAGAAAAAAGGTTTCTCCGAGCGCTTCCAAATGCGGTTTTTTTTTAAAGGGTTCATAAATTTCCTCTCAGTTTCCCGTCGAAAAAGAATTGGTAGATCTTGAAAAAGGCCGAGCGATCCTGGGTCCCGTCGAAAGAAAATTGGTAGATCTTGAAAAAGGCCGAGCGATCCTGGGTCAGGCTACACCTTTTGGATTGTGGAGACCCCTGCTCTAGATTATTACCCATCAGTAAGCCCTTCTAGGGATTTTTATAGAAGAATACTATCCGCAGTTACTCTGGACGCGATTCTTATGTCTAGAGCACTACCGTCGATTATGAAATCGAATTAGCTGCATCCAGGGTGCAATGGGTACCTCATGTACACTTACAGCTATCCATATCTATTCTTTTCACTGGAACATCCACCTCTTTATCACAAGCTACATGCTGGAGTTCATGTCAGGCGGATCAAGAATTTTCTTCTTGGAAAGCAATTTGTGTAAGTCGGCGCAAACAGTCCTTTATTAGTGAAGTAAAAACGTCAAGTATTCACTAAAAATTCGAAAAAAATCGAAAAATAATAAAGAATACAAAGCAAAGAAGTTTGATATACTCACAATAATTTGCTTCCAAATTTTATAAGTAGATGCATTAAATTGGAGAGCATTATTTAAGGTGCCTGAATTGGACTCCACATTAAAACCTTAGTCTTTGTGCCGTGCGTATGTTTCAGTTGCGAAGTAACTAGTGCCAAACCTCCGGCTAAAAATGTTAAAGTTACTTGGGGTAAATATAGTCGCCACCAATTCCACAAGAAATAAATAAATTTCTGAAGTACACATTCCACATTATTAGAAAGGGATGGTAGAGGGGATCAAAGTTTCTTTAAATTATTGTTGATAAAAAAAAATATAATTTTATTGATCACTCAGCAAAACAACATAAACTGACAACATAACAAAAACAACATAACCTGCTACCTCAGTTTCAGGTCAGCCTTGAAGAAGTGAACTGCAATGTTCACGAAACGTCAGCAAAATTCGTATTTTTTTACACGATTGGATTATATTATTATATATTCATGGTTAAAAGAAAATAATACACTGATATAGTGAATACCGTAAATGCAATTTCCTGAAATTTCAAATACCAAAGTAAAAATAATATTACCCACAATGTTTATTAAAGAAATTTAAATGCATCCAAAATATTAACGGAACAAGATTACTGAAATTTCAATTTCCCAAAAATATAAAATACTCGCATTTTCATTTTCCCAAAATTTAAAATACATTAAAAAATTTTTTTCAAAGAATATTGAAATTTGTGTTGAAACATTTAATATTTTATTTTTTTGGCAATTTGAATTTTTAGAACTTCGAGTTTTTGTTCATTTAAATTTTTGGTGATTTGAATTTTTGTGAATTTGAAAATTCGAGTATTTTATATTTTCGGGAAATTAGAATTTCGTTAATTTTCTACTTTTGTTAAGCAATTTCAAATTTCGTTAATAAACATTTTCGGCAGCATTATTTTTATTGAAAAATTTGCAATCTAAGCAAATTTTACTTTTCGGGAATTATTTTATCGGTATTTTTTCACCATTCGGGATTTTGAATTTTTGGCAAAAAGATGTCCCGTGATAATTTTGCCACCATACGAGGAGTATTCTATGGTCATAAAAAAATCATGGTGTGAATATTCTGTGTCAACTGTAATAACTTTTTGACAAACAAATTTCAAATTATTAATACAAATTAATTGCTCATTTTTGTATAAAAAATTTAATTTGTGTTACAAATCAGGGCGTTCAAAACACTGGAACCTCGTGACCAGTCGGGTTTCAATTTTTCTGATCAAGAAAATCGCCGAGAACCCCAAAAGTTGAGCTTAACTTGGGACTTGATTACACAGTCTGAAATTATTTATTTTTATTATAAAATAGGTATTTTATAAAATTACTTTTTAAACCTTTAGAATAAAAATATAAAAAGGAAAAAAAAATTAATATACATTAAGTAATAAGAAGTATGTTTTAATTCATTCAGTGATAATGTCGTCAGAACTTATTTCAATGAAACATAGAATTTGTTTATAAAAAAGATGAAAGTCTTTTTACTCGAAAGGCCTAGGAGAAATTAAAAATTCGAATTGACATTTAAAAAATCGCGTACGTAGCTCCAACCATTCCATAATACGCGTACGTGGACGTATGTGGACGACCGCGTATACATCCCACCACTTCAAAGTAAGCGCTAAGCCTTCCGCTTATATCTCCCACCACTCCAAAGTACGCGCCGAGCCTTCCGCTTATACCTCCCACTACTCTAATTACAAAATCTATGAAATCCCTTTAAATTTTCTTAAATCACTTAATATTCCTTGATTTTCTTTAAAATCCAACAAAACATCGCAATATTTTTTTATATTACTTAAAATCTTATGACATTCCTTTACCCCTTAAACGCCACACGTCAAAAAAATACACTGGTTTCTCTGGACCATAGCGTAGAAAACTGTGAATAACTTCTCGGGTTTTGAATAACTGACCAGAAACTTATTGTGGATGTTCCTCAAACGTTTAGTCCAGGGATCTGGTAGTTTGGTTCCAGAAAACATCCTACTTGCAATGTTTTTAATGAGAAAGTTTCGTTAAGGGGCCCTTTTTGACATATGAAAAATGTTAGAACAGATCATTTGCCAAATCGGGTTTTTTTTTTCTTGAAAACACTTCCCCATTTTCTTTTTTTTTTTTTGGTTTTTCAGCGAAAAATCACTAATTTTCAAAAAACACTATGTATCTTTGCTTGTTTTTACGGGCAAAAAAGTGAACTTTAGTTTTTTCCAAATAAATCCTGTCAAATTCAGTTTACGTTGATTGTGCCAAAGGATGAAATAGATTCTACAAAAATCTGCGTATATCTAAAAAAAGTCTTTTAGACCTATTATTTTGGGAATTGTAAGGTTTCAAAAATAACATTTATTTTTGCATTTTCGACTAAAAAAGAAGTTGTGTTTTTGGGAAATAACTCATTTCCTGTGGATCCCACCACAAAGTTCTTAGAGAATAAATGAAAATGGAGCCACTTTGGCGTAAGATACAAAAAAGTGTCCTAGCCCAAATAGGTCACGAGATATGACCTGAAGCTTGCCGTAAAGTAGAACTATGGTCATATTTCGAAATTTTTGTCCAAAATAAGTGTATATGATTCATTTATCATGTATAATACGTCTTTTGACATTAATAAATAAATAAATGTTTATAAAAAAAGCTTGCTACCACTACTTATGATTATTTTTTGGCCATTTTTTCAGCATTTTCGTGGAAAAAAGTCATCGTAATTGATTAAAATTGTGTAATATGTTTTTTATCCATATGCGGTCGTGTTTAACGGACGCTCCTCAAATTGTCTGAATTCGGTGTGGGCTTTAGCCTTTTTTTCTTGTAATAATAGAGTTTTGCTCTGAATTTATTTTATCCCGTGAACTTTGGTACTTTCCCTGTTTTTTCGTTTGTTTTTTTATGATGTTTTGCCCGTTTCGAATCTTTTTGTTAGTGTGAAGTAGCAATTTGGATGCTATTTTCTCGGTATTTCTAAACCCAAATATCGCTTGAGTGAAAGAGTTTTCCATGTGCATATGGGAAGGTAAAGGAAAAAGTGCATGCAAACCCTTGAAGAAGTGCGGGCAATATA
The DNA here is from genome assembly GCF_010883055.1 of Belonocnema kinseyi. Classification (NCBI taxonomy): domain Eukaryota; kingdom Metazoa; phylum Arthropoda; class Insecta; order Hymenoptera; family Cynipidae; genus Belonocnema; species Belonocnema kinseyi. The sequence goes on from NC_046660.1 coordinate 145,048,647, forward strand.
GACAGGTGACAATTTTCAAGGGTACGCTTAAGTTCTCAGCGTGTCTCTCCAGTGATAAAATTAGATATTATTACTAAGTGTCTACTGATATTTAGCTAACCAAAATGTCAACAGACGCACTGCCTACCACAGAGGAAGAGAGATGGGAGAAATTAATGTCCTCAATAAACACATTGACACTTTCTCACAACGAGTTGCGTGCTGAGGTTCACGGCTCAATACAAATGCTCGAGGCAATAAATTCCAAGACCTGTGAATTTGATAATAGGATGAAGGAAGCAGAAAGAAAGCTCTCTTATCTCAGCAATCAATCACGATTCAAAAATATTATACTCTTCAAACTCGATGGTTGCAGTTGATGATGCTTTCAGACTCAAAAAAATCAAGGGCAACCGCCTTATTATTATTAAATTTATCGCTTCCAGATGGGTGAAGCTTGTCTTCAGTAAAGTGATTGAATTAAAAAAATACAATCTTGCCATCGCTAATGACCGCTCGAAGGAGAAGAGAGAAGAAATAAGAGCATTGAATGATTAGGTTCGCAAGCTCCGTGATGCCGGCTTCCAGGTCACCTTTAAAGGGAACCAAACTTTCGTTGAAGACATTCCTAAGAAAATCGAGGAGGTGGGTCAGCTGATATGCGAGCATCAGGGACAGCAGGTGGCGGCGACAAACGACGGAGGCGAGAAATCCTCAAAAACGTAATATAATAATAATAAATAGCTAGACAACTTGTTGAGTCACGGTACACCAAAAAATACCACAAATGCATTCACGCCGATACTCAATCTACTCTCCAGGAATTTAGACAGTAAGACAGGATCAGCGCCTGATGCTGCACTGAGCAACTCTTCCGGTATTCTGGAAAGTAATTAATGCATCGCGTCCAAAAGTGCACCACCTGGCACGCATTGATGTAAATACTTGTCATAAATATTTATTAAACTGTTACCCACGACCGAACTTAACACCTGCTGTTGACGCAAACTTTTTAAAATTGACTCATCTCATATTAGACGGCGCTATTACTATGAAAGAGGTTATTAAATGTTTGGCAAATTGTAAGGATAGAAAGGCTCCAGGCTGTGACGGAATCAGCTATGAATTTTATAAAAATCTATCACAAAATTGGGTCTTATATATGATCCACCTTCTTAACAATATTATGGTCACGGAGGAAATCCCTAAAGAATGGGGTAGGTTAACAACTACTATGATTTTCAAAAAAGGTAACTCTGAGGACCCCGATAATTCCGAATCGTCTTGTAAAATTAATTTTTATTTACTTTTTAATATTTAAATTACAGTTCAATTTAAAAATTATGAATTAATTTATATTCAGATGTGATCGACTAAAAATGTTTTTTATCCTAAACCATCTATTTCAAACACTTCTAATTATTTTTTTAGTCTTTAAAACTGCATTTTAAAATTCTTTAAATACAAATTTACGCTTCAAAATTAAAATAGAACAATTTAGCTAATTATTTAAAACACGGTTGAAATAAGCTGGACAGATTTATTTTCTAAAAATTTGTAAAATTTCCGGTCAAACATGGTCATTTCCCGATTTCTAGGTCCAGCGGCCACCCTATACTTGCATTAATGACAACTTATTATTTGTCGCTTTATGTTCTTTTCATTCTACTTAGTGCTGTCTGCTCATCACAGCCACAGACATTCAAATGTTCGCGCGGCTCTCCCACCACTTCCCCTCGTGCGCAACTTTAGACTACGCTCGTCCGCTCTCTGCTAATGACATATTGCACCACAACGTTTATTTGAAGCAAGCATTATAGAATTATTTACGATTGCAAAACCCTTGGGATCCAAATAACCCTGGGTGGCATTTAAGGGTTAAATTTCGTATAATCTCAATAATTTTCTTAAAATTCTTGTAAATTCCTGAACATTATTCAAAACTCAATTCTCATTCAATCTCTTAAAATACCTAAAAAGCTAAGGAACTTTCGTAAAATCTCTTTCTATTTCTTTAGATCCCATAACCTTTTTAACAGCAATTGTTTTGACAATGAAAATAAACATTTCGTGCAATTAAAAAATTAAAAATAAATGAATCAGGTTTTCGACAACAATGTCTTCGATATCTTCGAGATATCACTTTTTTAACATAGGAATTTTTTATATTGTTTTTTTTTAAATAATAATGAACGCAACACTTAAAGTTTCTTTACTGACTGTTGGTTCTCGCGCTTCGCGCTCGATCGTATATTTAGCGCTCCGCGCACGGTCTTTGTATATTCCTTACACTTGTGCACAGATTTTTTTAAACTAAAGGTCAAACATCGACAACAGTAATTTGGTGAGTGACATCTTTTTTATCAAAGCTCCTTAGGCTTTAACAATAAATTCTCATCACGTATCTCATCACGTATCGATATTTTTACGATTCAAACGTAACACATACGGTCCCCACATCAGCCTTACCTTTTTTTAACTTCTAAATTAAATCCCTACCTCAGTGACCCACAAAACTTAGATTAGCGAGGGTTTGGGGGGGGGGGTGGATTCAGCCAAGAGTCATAGCTGGTTAGTGTTTTATGGTGTGAAGTTCAACCAACCTACAGCAGCATTGTGTTAGAGGGGAGTTAATATGATCTCATTTTTATATTCCCGGCCCACAGTGGGAAAATATGACGTTTTTGTTTCAAAATAACGTACAGCCCACAAATGTCAATAAGGGAGCATCCATAAATTACGTAACGCTTTTTAAGGGTGGGTGGATCAGAGCGCCAATGTTATGCCTGAAATGAAATTTCTTCCCGATCTACGTGCTCTACTCTCTGTCTGTGACTCATGACTCCAGAATTTTATCACTATACCCTAACCCTTTCACACTGGCTCGAGGACCGTATTGTTTACCTTAAGATAATTTTTTCAAAACAAAATGCGTCAAGTCCCGACTGAATTGTATTTTGAGCTTCAGGGCCAGTCCACAATGAGAGTCGTAAGCGTCGACGTTCAAACGTATATGCGTTGGCAGTAACGTGCGTATGGTGGAAAAATACGCATATACGCTTGAACGTCGACGTTCACGACTCTCATTGTCGGCTGCTCCTCAGTCTCTGCATCAGTTGTTGATCGAAGCTCGATCACGCAGCACGTTCGTGTCGATATTTTGTTCGAATTATTTAAGAACCTTAAGTTCAATAATTATTCCAACAATGAAATCGACTTTAGGAGATTTATTTAATGATACATCGAAGCAATATAAAGTGCGCTTTTCGAATACCCTCAAACAGGACAGAAAAGCAATAAAAGTTTGGTATAGATACAAAAAAATTTGGAAACGTTATGTTGTGGGTAGGGTGGGGTTAGTAGTCACGTGTGTGTGACGTTCCTGTTACAGAAGACTGGGTGGGACATGAAATTTTAAAATTTAACGTTACGTAACTGATGGATGCTCCCTAACAGAAAAAGTGTTAAAAGCGCCTAAGTTTCATAAACTAATATTAGCTAAAGATGTTCCAATATTATATATTGAACAACAAAATTTTGTATAAACAAATTATTTGTTGAAAAATGTTTTCTATGATTTTCCATAATCATACAGTTTTTGTAGTTATATTGCAGAAAATTTGAATGGAAATTATATGATGTTAAAAAAAAATTCTCTGAAGATTATAATTCTTTATATTATAAACAAATTTTATGAACTAATGCAGTAATCAGGCATTTTTCGAAAGAAAAATTGTTTTTTTCGATGTACATTTTTTTCATTTGGAACATGTAAGACATTTGCAGCAAAATTAATCATTTGCTTATAAATCTTATGATCTTTTAAACAAATGTAATAAACAAATGCATGATTCGAGCATTTGTCGGCAGAAAAATTCAGTTTTTTCAATTTCAGTCTTTTCAGATGGGAACTTATGGGAATTTCAGCAACATTCATTTAATTATGATATCGAAAATAATAAACTTTCCATCGACAGATGCTCGAATAATGCATTTGTTTATTAAATTTGTTTGTAAAAAAATATAAAATCTATCAACGTATTATGAGTTTCGCTGAAATGATCATGAAACTCCCAATTAAAAAGACTGAAATCGAGAACAAAAACGAATTTTTCCGTCCACAGATGCCCAAATAATGTATTTGTTTGTTAAATTTTTTGTTGGAAATCATCAAATTTGTCACCTCATCATGAATGTTGTCGAATTTATTGTGAAGATCCCAATTAACCCATAAACGGCCAAAACGCCACTACCGGGACACTGATTTTCAACGGCCAACAACTAAGACTTCGACACTAGAAAAAATTGAGACACATATATTTTTATTGCTTAAGATCTCCTCTTTCCGACGGTGCCAATGAAATTCCTCAAAAAATTTATTTATTTTCCC
>NC_046660.1:145053115-145056209 GCF_010883055.1 Belonocnema kinseyi
TATATGTGTCTCAATTTTTTCTAGTGTCGAATAGTCTTAGTTATTGGCCGTTGAAAAGCAGTGTACCGGTAGTGGCGTTTTGGCCGTTTAAGGGTTAAATGTCTGATATCGAAACAAAAAATAATTTTCCCGTCGACAAATGCCTCAATAATGCATTTGTTTATTGAATTTGTTTTTATTACGAATTTTACTGAAATTGTGATGAAGCTAAGCACTGAACATTTTGAATCGACTGCGCAATACTCAAAGTTTGAGGGTAGCATCGATTCTAAAATAGGTTCTTAATCATGTGTAATTTTCTCATTTGTATGTATCGATCTATTCTCACAACGGTCGAATGCTAAGCGCTCAATGTTTTGCATCAACTACAACACTCACTATTTCAGGGAAGCAACGGTCTCCATTATATGTATCGACCTCATCTGGCAACGGTCGAACGCTAAGTGCTAAATATTAAGAATCAACTATGGCACTAACGGTTTCTAGGCAGAAAATGTTTTGAAATATGGTCATAATAATGTGCGATTGTCTCAGTCACATATATCGTCCTCTTCTGGTAACGGCGGTGTGCGAAGCGCGCAAGGTTTTATCATAACTTATATAATTACTGCTTTGAGTGGAGAAAGGATGCAAAGTGAGTTCAGGTTGATTGAAAGTAATGTCATTTATATAAATCCCCCGCTCCTCGGAACCTCCGAACGCGAAGCGTTCAATAGTTGGATTTAAGTGGAATACTCACAGTTTCAGGTTAGCAATGCTTCTAAAATAAGATCATTATCAAATGCGTTTGTGCCAATAATATATATCGTCCTCTTCTCTCGACGCCTGCACTAGATTTTGACTTCATTTTATCACAGTGGTTGCCCTGAAACAGTGAGTGTTGCAGTTATTTAAAAATATTGAGCTCTTTGCGTTCGAAAGTTGTAAGAAGTGGGCAATTCATAAGATTCGCATTAATGAATTTGAGACTGGCCTTATTCAAGCACCGTTGCTACCCTTATATTGTGAATGTTGCAGTTTAGTCAGAATATTCAGCACATAGCGTTCAGCCGTTGCGAGAAAAGGGCGATTCTTATTATTTACATTACTGCACTTGATACTGACCTTATTTTATCACCGTTTCTGCCCCGTAACAGTGAGTGTCGCAGTTTATTGAAAATATTGCGCGCTTAGCATTTGGACGTTGAGAGAAGCGCGCTGTGTGAGTCGAACTTATTTTTACCACAATTTTATACGTGATACTGATTTTGTCATCGTTTTTGCTTTCACTGATATATGTTCGTTTATATCTTGTGCTCTGATTTTGAGCGCCTGGCGCCGTATAGCGTTAAAACTGACTACTTTTGTTTGAACTTTTTTTTAAAATATTTAATTGGGCAAAAATAAAAAACAAAATTACAAAGTTATAACTAAATCCACCGGAAGACATTTTCCCACGCATTATGTTAGGGGCCCTTTCAGAAAAAAATTAAAATCGAGAGTAGATATTAAAAATGTATATAGTGTAGTAGTATTTATTTTTTTAATTGTTTATACATTTTTGCATAATAATATGTATTCATCTTATGCTAAACAATAACTTATGTGTTCTGAAATTAAAAAATTCAGCCTTGTTTGTAGGCTGCCAAGAATTTTCAAGTTTACTAAAGAACATCTTTAGATAATAGTAGGAGACGGAGAAGGCGGAAGCTCATTGCTTGACTACGTAATTGTCAAAAAGGCGAAGATGAAAATCCGGTTAGATTCTGGAAAATATAACGGACGTCCCCGAACTCTTTTTTAGGGATAATAACCAAAGAAATATGTCATGATAAATAAAAAATTTATGCATTTGCACTGTTTTGAGGTGGGGCTCGTTTTTCAGCTCTGTCCCATATTTTTAAGACAAAATACTTGTTGTTGTAGGTAGCAGGTATTAATAGATGGGGTCACATGAAATCCCATCTAATACAGTGGTCGGCATGTTCTTGCCCAGGGCAGGGTATTCGGCCCTGGGTGCCCAACGGCCTACTTTCATGGCAGTACCGTCGAGTTTGGCCAGACCACCCCTTTCCTCAAGGGTCCTTTGTTAGAAAATGGGAGAAAAATGTGAGATTAAAAAATTCATAATTTTGCAATCAGTGACTTAAAAGTAATATATTTGGAATCTTTGTATTGTTTCGATTCCAAACGTACGTAAATTGTCTATAAAGGTAGAAAATTTGAGAAGTATTTAGTATTAAATTGACTGTAAAGCTGATGTTTCTTGATATTAAACTCCTTCAAATTTTTAACTTTTCTAGGCAAGTAATATATCATTAGAATCGGAAAAATTCGTAGATACATAAAAACATAAACCCAGGACGACTCTGTCGGTTTCAGTTATGCCCCCCCCCCATACAAACCCTCCATTATTAACTCCACTTATAGTCTCTACCATATGACGAATTTCTACTCAACTTGGACATGATTTCGACTCGCAAAATAAACTTAAAGCATAAAGGTGGTGGTTGGGCGTATAATATAAACAATGTATAATACAAACAATGAATAATACAAACAATAAAATAGCTTCGGAAAAGACTGGAACTTTAATTGACAAAAGGCATGACACGGTAAATGTGAAGGTCAATTTTCAGGTGACGAATGGAGAAGGGCATTTGGAATGCTAGAGGGGTGAATGATCTCAAGGTAAAAGAGTTACCAGAAACTATGCATGTAAGAAAACTAGATATCTTATGTGTGCCTGAAACAAAGAAAATGGGATGCGAAAGTAGAGATATAGAAAACGGCGTGTTGAAAGGCGGATTTGAAATACGGTCAGGAGTAGATGGTGAATCACGTGGTAGGCAAGGAGTAGGTCTGATTTTAAATAAAAGAGCGAAGCAGCATCTCGGAGATCATGATTGCGTATCTCCCAGACTGCTTTAGGATAGAATGAAAGTAGGAATCAGAAGATTATTTATCATACTAGGCAGTCTGATAAGTTCCTGAAAATTCTAAGAGATGGCACTAGTATTCACTAATGTGAACCATTTTCGTCGAGCTTGATCCTTCAAATGATGCCTGTCAAAACATCAGCCATTTATGTTTACGCATTTACAAGTTACAGCAC
>NC_046660.1:145056309-145070508 GCF_010883055.1 Belonocnema kinseyi
CCAAAGTGAAATTGAGAGAGGTAGCTAATGCTGTAGGAATATCATTGGAACGTGTGGGCAATATCGTGCATTCAGTTTTGGGCATGAAGAAGCTCTGCGCGCTATGGGTGCCGCGTTTGCTCACAGTGGACCAAAGACGAATTCGTGTGACAACTTCCCAGCAGAATTTGGCATTATTTTCGCGTAAGCCGACCGAGTTTTTGCGTCGTTTCATAACCATGAATGAAACCTGGATCCACTACTACACTCCTGATTCAACGCAACAGGCAAAACAGTGGGTTCCACCGGGCCAAAGTGCTCCGAAGCGTTCAAAAACGCAACAATGGGTCGGAAAGATTATGGCCTCCGCATTTTGGGATGCACATGGCATAATATTCGTGGACTATAATGAAAAAGGTAAAACCATAACCGGAGCATACTATTGATTATTATTGGACCGATTGAAAATCGAAATTGCCGAAAAACGACCGCATTTGAAGAAGAAAAAACCCCTTTATCATCACGACAATGCGCCTGTTCATTCATGCTTAGTTGCACAAGCAAAATTGCATGAAATCGGCTTCGAATTGGTTCCTCAGCCACCGTATTCACCAGACCTGGCCCCCAGCGACTATTACTTGTTCCCTAACCTGAAGAGATGGCTCGCCGGTAAGCGGTTTTACTCAAATGAGCTCATAGCTGAAACTGAGGCGTATTTTGGAGACCTTCCGATCGAGTATTTTTCGGACGGTATCAAAAAGTTAGAAAATCGTTGGACTAGTTGTATCGACCTAAAAGGAGAGTATGTTGAAAAATAAAACCGACTTTGGCCAAAAAAACGTCTCCGTGTTTCATTTTTCAGGGACTTATCAGTCTGCCTAGTATCATGCTACGCGCTAGTTGATAGTAATCCCAGAGAAGTAAAAGACGCCTTCTGGGTTACTTTAAATGACATAAAAAATATTTGCGATCGTGTTGAAAGAATAATTCTTATAGGAGATTTGAATAGATGGGTATGCATTCAAAATCAGGATACAGAAAGAGTACTATAGTACGTAATTTTAGGGAACCAAGAATAAACTATAACGGAGATAAATTATTTGGCTTATGCTTAGAAAAAGGTCTGTTAATTACAAATACACTTGGTTTATACATAAAATGATCCACATGTACAACTGGTCTAAAGCAAAATGGGAGGCGCTTATAAAAAACATATATATAGTGGACGAATGGAGAAAGTTCCGGGATATCATTGTGATTGATGATTTTTTGTGCTTCATTCTTTCAAATTATTATCCTTTCTAAATAATAAGCTTTTCAGACTAATTGCATGTTAAACAGCACTACACAATTAGTGTTCTCTGAAAATTTTATTAAAAATATTAAAAATTGAAACAACGATATCATTTTTAATACGAAGTGTCTGTTTTTCACTTTTTTACTTATTGCAATTTTTCACTATATGAATGTTTGAATTTTTTTATATGAGCAAAAGCATATTATTCACAATTAGTCCAGGCATTACGCCAAAATAATGAGTGAAATTCTAGAAAAAACCCTACTTGCAATGTTTTTAATGAGAAAGATTCGTTTTGGGGTCATTTTTGACATATCAAAAATGCTAGAACAGATCAGTTGCCAAACCCGGTTTTTTTTTTTTTTTTTTAACAGTTGCAAAAGTTACTTTTGCGTGGACGGATAATTCCTAATATATTTTAGAGCAAAATGTCCAACAGAAAAAAGAAAGAAAACAAAATTCTGAACAAATTTTGTTTTTAAAAAATCCGCTAACTTCTATTGGTTCCGAGTTGAAAAAGTCCCCTTTTTTTAATTTTCAGCGAAAAATCACTAAGTTTCAAAAAACACTGTGTATCTTTGCAAATAATTACTGCGCGGAAGTGTTCCACAGGTGAGTGAAACTAGACTCAATTTTCTACAATTACAAAAAAAGAATAATATTCTACCTCTGATACGTCATGAGTTCCCCTCAAAGTTGGCCATTTTAGCCTGTTATTACTGGAATAAAGTGGACTTCAGTTTTTTCCAATTAAATCCTACCAAGTTCAGTTTACGTTGATTGTGCCCGGGAATAAAATAGAGTCTACAAAAATCTGCGTATATTTAAAAAAAAAGTCTTTTAGACCTATTATTTTGGGAATTGTAAGGTTTCAAAAATTTCATTTTTTGTTGCATTTTCGACTAAAATCTTAAAAGTTGTGTTCTTGCAAAATACCTCATTTTCTGCGAATCCCAGCACAAAGTTCCAAGAGAATAAATGAAAGTAGAGCCAATTTGGCGTCAGATTAAAAAAAAGTGTCCTAGCCCAAATAGGTCACGAGATATGACCTTGGAAAGTGCACTCTCCATGCATAGAGGCACCTGAGCGTACCGTAAAGTAGAACTACGGTCATGTTTTGGAATTTTTGTCACAAATAAGTGTATATGATTCATTTATCATGTATAATACGTATTTTGACATTAGTAAGCTTGATATCACTAACTTATGTTTACTTTTTGGCCATTTTCTATCATTTTTGTGGCAAAAATTCATCGTAATTGATTAAAAATTTGTAATATATGTTTTTTATCTATAAGAAAATATTTTTATTCATAATTGTTCATAAAAAGATTCTGCTATAACCACTGTTGAGTACTTTTTGACTACTTTTGTGGCCAAAAAGTACTTATCACTGATTAAAAATGTGATATATTTTTTTATTAATAAACAAATAGTTTTTAAATAATTGTTAATAACAATTTTTTCTAATAAATAATTTTTCTGCATTCAATGTTATACTTACCTCCAAGACACTTGTAATTCTCAGTGATTTCCGTAAATTGTACATAATATGCTGTGACCATTTTTTGACATTGAATATAAGTAACTAATTGATTACTTGAAAGTAATTACATATCAAACATACTTCATCAAAATTAAGTAATTAAGAAATAGATAGTTGATAAATAATTGAATGAAAATATTATTTATTATTGATTTCGTTAATAGAATGAATTACTGGCTTCATTCATGTGCTTAAAATTGTTATCCATTTCTTTTTAAATTAAGACGAACTCGCAAAACACTTGAGAGATTAAACGTTTGTACAAGTTAAGCATTATTTTCCAATCTTGGTAAAGTTTTCTCTAGTGACTGTATTTTTATGACCTGCGAAGACGGCGTGAAAATTCCACGGGTAGAGGGAAAAGGAGTGTGTAGTGCAGGACCCTTCAACTCACGTTTGGGCAGCTGCAGCCTAGATCTACTGTCGACGAGAAAAGCATAGGCATCTGCCTTTAAAGCTTAATAGCTCAGTCAAAAAAAGGCTAGCTCAACAAAAAAACAGTCATATGAAAGCTGAAAGTGTTCTACGTAAATGAGCTTAAAGTTACGTAAAAAAATGTGTGTGTTTAGCAGACTATTAAGACGATTAAAACTGCAAACTGTAATGAATAGGCTCCGTAATGAATAGGCTCTGTAATTATTTTCAATCACCCGGAAGCATGTAATAGTCCTATTTTTTTGGAAATCGCGATATTTTTAGACATTTTTTTTGTTGGAAAACAAGTGAATTTTGTTTTCTTTCTTTTTTCTGTTGGACATTCTGCTCTAAAATGCAATGGGAATTATCCGTCCACGCAAAAGTAACTTTTTGTTCTAGCATTTTTGATATATCAAAAAGGACCCCAAAACTATCCCCCCAATTTCATTTCAAATCCGAAAAAAGAAATTCGCTAATTTTTATTTTTCGATTTTAACAGCTGCCAGTTTTGAGTTGAAGTTTCCCATGTAGAATGCATGGGAAAAATCACTTTTTTGAGTTTTTAGAATAATTTTTTAGGGTTGGAAAAAATGTGATGGGAAAGTTTGGGGGCCTGTTGAGAATTATCCAATTAAGAATTTTATGTATCAGACATATGAGGTTGACACCTCTAACACACCCTCACGAGTACCTGAAAACTACCCTTAAAACAAAAACGGTAAATTCTTCATGAAATCGACCTTTTGAGCACTGTATACTCTTATTTCTTTTTTACTTAAAATTAATACTATTGGTCTAGTGGCATATTTATTATCATTGTTCAATTAATTACACCGGCACACAAAAAAAGTGGTCTGTCCGACAGGCTGCACTAGCATACCTCTATGTTTTAGGGGTCGCTAAATTCGAATCCGGTGTCCAAATAACCAAGTCGGCTCGTATTTTTCTGAAAAGCGAAAAAATAGACGTATAATCGACAAAAACAGCGATTTTTCAGATACATTTTTGCAAATAAAAATGTATTGTCTCGCCCGGTAGACTTACCCAGCATATCCTTATGTTTTTGAGGTCGCTGAATCCGAATACGGTGTCAAAATAACCCATTTGGCTCATACTTGATCGAAAAATGCAAAAATAGAGGTAAACTAAACGAAAACAGCTATTTTTCGTGCATATTTTTGCAAAAAAATATATCTTCCAGCATATCCTTACGTTTTCGGGGTCACTGATTCTCAATCTGGGGTTCAAATAACGCAGTTGGCTCATATTTTATCGAAAAACGAAAAAATAAATTCAAAATCGACGGAAACAGCGATTCTTCGTGTATATTTTTGCAAAAAAATATATATATATTTTCATGACCGGTGGACTACCAGCATATCTATATTTTTTTGGGGAGCTGAATCCGAATCCGGGGTCCAAATAACCGAGTTGGCTCATATTTTTTCGAAAAACGCAAAAATAGAGGTAAAATCGAACAAAACAAATGGCTATGAACAAAACAAATGACAGATCCCGCTCGAACTTCACGTCAAAACAACTGGCTGTGAAACAAACAAATGAAAGATCGCGCTCGAACTTCACGTTAGTAAAGAGGACAGTGATGACAAGCTCTTTAAGCGTGCTTCTTAGTGTGACTTCAGCACAGTTTTAAAAACCATTATCAGTTTCTTTTTTCGTGTTTTTAAATCACTAGTTTACTGTACTATACTTATACTATTACTGTAAACTCCCAAATTAATACAGATCATGTCTTCTAAGCTCTGTTTCAATTCCAATTTATCCACTTCCACTATAGTGCATAATTGTGTGTGTGATTCAGATGCATTTTGCTACATATGTGCTAAATTTGAGGTTTTAGAAAATCGAAGGGTAATCAGCGATGACATAAAAACAATTTATAAAAGCTATTTTGGTATGGAAGTTCAAAACCAAAGTGAAAATTGGGTTCCTCACAAAATTTGCAGTGCTTGTTATAAGGCATTAATCGATTGAAAGACCGAAAAGGAAATAAGAAAACTCTTAAGATTCAAGAACCTACGATATGGAGGAAACCTGTTCGGAAAGAGGAATGCTACTTTCGTATGACAAACCTGATAGGAATTAATAGAAAAAAGAAAAGTGCTATCGAATATCCTGATGTACCTAGCGTCACTAAATCTGTTGAAAAATAACGATGTTACAAAAAACTCAAAAGAATTTTCACTTGACAGACAGACGACTGAAGCAGAAGAAAATAAAAGTACTGATGAAGATTTCGATGTTGATCGTGATGAAAGTGACATTTCAGATTATGGTAATGACGAGGATGATGATGAAAGCAGCGATGTTAATACAAAAGTGTACATACCAAACAATGAAAAAAATAAAGTTTCAAAGCTGTTTACGTCTGAAGAATTGAATGATTTATCGGGAGATCTCGGAAATCAAGTTTCTACAGAAATAGGGAAAAAGAGTTTAGACAGTTTTTTACTTCTGAAGAAAGTGATCATGGAAAATGAGTCTATTGTAAAAACATTGACGGATCAATGGAAAAAATGAAACCTGGACTGTATAGACCGGAAAATTGGTGGCTATTCATTGACTCGTTTAAGCGCAGTCTAAAAGCAGTGTTATCGCATAATACTAATGTTTACGCTCCAATTCCAATCGCATATTCTACGGAACTGAAAGAGCATTACAGTAACTTAAAATTTGACCTGGAAAAAATCAATTACTCAACTTACAAGTGGAAAATTTGCGGGGATCTCAAAGTTCTTGGAATCGTTTTAGGACAGCGATCAGGGTATACAAAAACACCTTGTTACTTGTGCTTATGGGACAGTCGAGATCGCGTTCGTCATTACAAAAAAAAAAGATAGCCAAAAAGAACATCGTTTGAGCAAGGACAAAAAAATATAATTTGAGATCTTCTAGTTGACCCAAAAGAAGTTTTGATTCCACCCCTTCATATAAAGCTGGGTCTTCTGAAACAGTTTGTCAAAGCGCTTGATAAGGATGGCGATTGCTATGCGTTTTAAAAATGTTGTAAAAAACTTTTTAGGTAATAAGAAAAGTCCAGACTATCAAAATGTGGTTTCAGAAATTCGCATTTAAATAAGTTTCCAGACAACCTGGGAGACTTTAGTGAAGAATAAGGCGAACGTTTCCACCAGGATATAAAAGAGATGAAGAGGCGATATCAGGGATGTTGGGATATCAACATGATGACTGACTACTGTTGGAGTTTAAAACGAGATCAAGTCAATCAAGGTACCAAACGAAAGTGAAACCCACTACGTAGGTCTTTTGATGACAAAAGGGTTCGATACAAGCGATATAAAGAAAAAAATAAAAGAATATTGTTTAAATTCAGGAGTTTAATGATTCAGGTATTGGACAGTATTGAATATTTTACAATTCAACCAATTTTCTGCCGCGAATTTGATTATTCGGAAATTTTTTATTTCGGGATTTTTATATTTCAACAATTTTGTATTTTCATGAATTTTGTAATTTCAAATATTTTCCTTTCCGGGAATTTTACATTTTCGGGAATTTTTATTTTGTCCTGCAATTTTATTGGGACGATTGAGAAATCCCCTATAATAAAATTCTGGATCAGTTTATAAAATTCCCGAATTTTAAGAATTCAAACAATTATTTTTAATACATGTTAATTATGTATTAAGAAAACAATAATAAAATTCTCAAACAATAATTGCAAAAAAATTAAACACCAAACGAAATTTTCTTGTTTCATAATTGTTTTATTATTTTATGTCAAATAAATCATATTTATTAAAAAAATTTATTTCAGATATTATTTAATTCGAAAATTTTCTATTTAGGAGTATTACTATTAGAGAATTTTTTAATTCGGTAATAATATATACTGTCGAGAATTTTTCATTCCGGAATTATCATATTCCGTAATATTATAAAATATTCGTGAATTTTTCAATGCGAGATTTTTATATTTCATGAAAAATAAAATTACCGAATTTGAAAATTCCCGAATAATAACATTTTTGAAAAAAAAATCTTACATTATAAAATATCTAAACTAGAAAATTCCCGAATTGTAACAATTAAAAAAATTGATTTTTAATAAATATAATATTTGTAATGTGGCCGGGAGGCCTGTGAGGTGTCTCCTGGCATTCAAGCTATGATGCCTATTGTGCGATAAAAATGATTTATTTAATTAAAATAAAGTAATAAAAGAGTTTCACCACATCATTTTTTTAATGTTTACATTTTTTAAATTATTGTAAATTATAATAATTGAAAAAATTTATATTTCTGGATTAACAATCTTGTTTGAATATGTGAAAAATGTGAATATGTACGAAAAACCTTCTCAAAAATCTAATTTTTAATTTTTTTAAACTTAAAAAGAGATTTCGAAACAATTCAATTCTGAATTCAATTCTGCAAAGTTAGTTACTTAAATCTGATTAGATACGAAATAAACGTAAGGGGGGAATTTTTTTCAAGGTGCAGGTTATTTCAAATTCATTTTTTATGCAATTTTTATAAAATTATTGTTATTTTTAATTTAAACAATAATTTTTTTAATTCTTCAAACATAAAAATGTGTTCTTTCATAAAAAATGGAATTGTTTGAATTCGTGAATTTTTTATTCAGAAATTTTCGAAATCGGGAATTTTACAGTATAGGAAATTTTATGTTTTGTGATTTTTCAGTAGTCCCGTATTGAAAAGTAAAATAAATTTTAGTTTCAAAAAGGAAAAATTCGAAGGACTCATTAATATACTTTATCACTCAATCGAGTGTAATTATTAAACAAATTCTAATCTTATCTAAAAAAAAAAATTAAAAATTGCGCAACATAGACTTTTATAGTGAGTGAATAGTCAAGTTCGAATAATTATTATTATAAAATTTTCTTTTGAAATGATGCGGAATTCAAAAGGTGACGAGCGAGTGACTTTTGACTCATAGACCTTGACCAATAAAAAAAATTTCATTATAATCAAATTTATCTAATGAGCTAGCTAAGCAAATTTTAGTAGTGCAGAATTCATTGGTGTTACTTATAGAATTATTTTGTATTCAAGAAAACGTTTCTCAAAAATACTTTTCCATTTTACCAAAAATAACTTAAAAATGAAGGAACTTACTTTAAATTAAAGAAAAAAATTACAATGGAAAAAAATTTACTTCTTTAAATCAAACGAAATTTTTCCGAATTAAAAGATATTTCTTCAAAACAAAGAAACTTTTCTTGAACTTAGAGTTAATGAATATTTTTCTTTAAATCGAAGACATTTTTTTTAATAAAAGATTACTCACGGTAATAAAGCACCCCAAAGAAAGCAGAATTTACTACGTTCACGTCATTGTTCCTGGGTAGCGCTAAAAGTAAATAAAACTTATTTACAAAATATCCTACTATTGCCATTCAACGAGACTAACGCAAATTAAAAACCCCAAAACGTGAGACGCAAAGGGAGTCTACAGTGAACGACAATTTCAGTCGAGGAAGGTAAAGGTTTTTGTCGATTTTATGTCTAATTTTGCGTTTTTCGATAAAATACGAGTTAACTGGGTTATTTGAACCCCGAATTCAGAACCAGTGACCCCAAAAACACAAGGATATGCTGGATAAGTTTACAGGAGATAAAGATATATTTTTTTGCAAAAATATGCACGAAAAACCGCTGTTTTCATCGATTTTACCTCTATTTTTGCATTTTTCGTTCTAATATGAGCCAACTGGGTTTTTTTAACCCAGATTCGGTTTCAGCGACTCCAAATTGTTTATTTGGGCCTCAGGTTCGAATTCAGCGACCCAAAAGACATAAATATGTTGGTTAAGTCCACCGGGCAAGAAAATATATTTTTTTGTGCAAAAATATACCTGAAAAATCGCTGTATTTGTTGATTTTACGTCTATTTTTTCATTTTTCAAAAAAATACGAGCCAACTTGGTTATTTGAACACCGGATTCGAATTTAGCGACCCCAAAAACATAGATACGCTGGTGTAGTCTGTCGGACATACCACTTTTTTTGTGTGCCGGTGTTATTAATTATTTAAACAAATGAAATTTGCTTCAATTTTTTTCGACCCCCCCCCCCCCATATTACTATTAGTCTAGTGGAACATTTAATAACATTGGTTTATTAATTTGTAATTTGTTTAAATAATTTTTTTTCAATTGGGTTTTCCCTAAAAAATAACACTATTAGTTTAGTGGAATATTTATTAACATTAGTTCATTCATTTTCAATTATTTAAACAAATGAAATTTGTTTGAAAAATTTTGTTTTGAATTTTTTTTAAATAAAAATCATTACTGTGGTTCTAGTGGAATATTTATCAGTAATAATGAATTACTGATTAATAATTAATTTATCATTTATATTTAAGTAATAATTTTTTTTTAACTTTTTTTTTTAAATTAAGTTAATCAAAGAATGTTGATAAATATTCCACTGAAGAAATATTAATATTTTTTATTTAAAAAATATTCAAACAAATTCCATTTGTTTAAACAATTGAAAATCAATGAACCAATGTTAATAAATACTCAACTAGACTAATAGTACAGTGGAACTCTTCTATAGCTCTGATTTCGGGGCTGACGGTGGATGGCAACTAACTCATTATAGCCTGCTCTGCTTTTGTTTGTTTACGCCTGACTGTTCGCCTGAGTGACAGCCGTGCATCGTGCGCAGCCCTGTTACACCTACATGCGGCGCGTCGTCAATTCTCGGAAATGCTAAAGAAGGGAGGGCTGTTGAAGATTCTCACTGTAATAATTATTAGGGAGGAAAACGAATTTTCGAAAAAAAATTATTGAAACAAATTCCATTTGTTTAAATTATTAAAAATTAATGAACCAATAATAATAAATATCCTAATACATCAATATCAATAATATTAAGTAAAAAAAGACGAGAGTACAAATAGTCAAAACCGGCACCTGTTAAGATAAAAAAATAAAAAATCAGGGAATTTCTTTTTTTGGATTTAGAAAAAAATGGGGGGACCGTTGTCCTCTAGCATGTAAAAAAATTTTACCATGCATCTTTGGGCCACCCTATTGAACATGGCAGGTCTTAGCGATGAGGAAAGTAAAGATAAAATTAGAGCAGAAGAAGAGAAGAAAATACAAAATGACTTTGAAGGAAGCAAGAAACTGCTTTATAAAAAATGAAGGGAAATAAAAGTACGAGAATTGGTCAACATGAGAAACAGTAATATTCTTTCAGAAACTATTTTAGGGGACAATTCGGAGATGAAGTTATCGGACACCGCAACTGCGATGTAGAACACGATGCGTTAGAAAACCCAATTGAGAAAGACGGTGTGACTGAGGTTAGGGATATAAGTAAAGTCTGGTCTCCAATCGCCGCAAATAGCTCGTTGTGGTGCCGCAAGACTCAGCGATGCGATGCGGCATCTTAACGCAAGGAATAGCCGTCTAGAGTGGTCGCGAGCAGCGCTGTTGCGGCAGCCAATCAGCTTACTATCAAATGAACTGTTTTCGCGTCGTGCTTTGACAGTCAAATATTTTTCGCCTCTGCAATGGATCTTTTGACCCGCAATTTGCTCTTTGGAGTTTTTTTTCTTTAATTTTAAATGCTTTTAAATGTTTCTCATATAACACACCAAACCAACAAAAAAATCCAGATAAATGCAAAACAAAGTCACTCGAACTCAAAGCCGATGATGCCACAAACGTGTGTTTGTACGAGGTTATGTGATGAAACGCTCTAATTGGTCCTCTGACATTCGACGCGAGATCACGCGAGAAGGTTGTGGCGCGAAAATTTGAGTTGAACCAACTATTCGCTCTCGGTTACTTGGGGCGCGGCGCTTACTTGCGGTGCCGCAACGGGCTGTTTGCGGCGATTGTAGACCAGGCTTAAAAGCTTGAAAAATGGTAAGTCTGCCGATGTAGACTATTTAAATATATTTATACCACTCTAACGTCAAAATCTCAACTTTGACATGTTTTTTCGCCTTTCTTAGTATAAAATACTGTTCGATATTTGTGTGAGATATTTCGCTCTTACGAAAAACGTCTCCTTCGCTTTAATGACCTCTCACTTACGTATCGAAATGTACTATTTAGCTATTAAGCAAAATATATTAAAAATTTTATAGATAAAATTTTTTTTTTAATTAAAAAAAAAATTACGAGCTAATTGACCACAATTTAAAAAGAATAATGATTTTATACTCACAATTAAGTTTATAAAAATATAAATTGAACTTTATATTAACGTTGAAATGCTTAAACACGGTGGCGAGTACATACCACATAGACTGTGCAAATTGAAAAATTTATGTTTTGAGATGGAAGACGTCCCAGACGATTGGAAAAAAGTGATTATCGTACCAATATACGAAAGAAAGGGAGATAAAAGCGACTGCAATAATTACAGAGGGATTAGCTTATTAAGTACCGTGAGTAAAGTATATTTAAAAATGCTTATACGTAGGGTAATGAAAATAACAGAAGAAAAGATTTAGGAACTCCAAAAGTCGGTTTATGCTAAGAAAATCATGTACGGATCAAATATTTAGCTTAAGGCAAATCACAGAAAAAAGTTCGAGGGTAAAAAAAAAGTTTTGTGCATTTGTTGACCTAGAAAAAGATTTTGACAAGGAAGATAGAAGTAAACTTTGGGAAGTCCTGAAATAGTATGGAGTCGATGGATGACTCCTACAAGCTATAAAAACAATATATACGGGTAGCAAAGCGAGTGTAAGGGTAAAAGGGAATTTGAGTGTCTGTTTTCATATTATTAAAGGAGTTAGACAAGGATGCGTTAGCAGTGTGGCCGCTGGACCGGGAAATGAGCGGGCATTTTCTGAGACCAAGAGAAACCGGGAAATGACAGTGAATTTATTCCTTGACCGGGAATTTTACGAATTTTCAGATGAATAATTTGCCCAAGTTTGATTTCAACATTTTTGTAAATAATTAAAGTATAAAAAACTGAACAATAATTGATTTGACAAAACGATTCTAAATCCGTTCAAAATTTGAGAATTTCCAGATTGGAACTGTTTGAATTCGAAAGTTTTAATACGAATTGAGATCAATATAATATCATTTATTCCGATTTTATTTTTAAATAACAATTTTAATGATTCATCAATAAAATATTTTCAATTCAAAGTTTTAGGTCTTCCTTTATATTATTTTCTATATTAAATTGAATAAATAAATTGATTAATATATTATTTTTATTAGTTTTCTTACCTATTAAAAACTTCACTGTTCATTTAAGATGAGTAAATTGAACACAAATACATGTAAAAATAAACAATTTGAAACTGAATTGTTTTACATAGAAAGCTTTGAATCTGTAGAATTTCAAAGAGCTCTTCAACTTTTAACGTAACAATTTGAATCGTTCTGTTTAAAAAATGTTTAATTTGTAAGTGAAATTGTTAAATTTTGACGTATCAATAAATTAATGTAATTAAAAATTTGAAATATCTTCAAATAATTGAAAAGAAGTGTATTAACATTTTTGTTTAGAACTTCTAAATACATTTTGAAATTGACCAAATTTTTCCTAAAACTTTTGGAAAATCCTGCAAATTAAAAAAAAAAATCCTTAAAATATTCCAGGTTCTGTTTTTATCGTTTTGGAAATCTCTTTAAATCTTTTAAAATCTTCCGTTACAATAATTTTTCAAAATGAAAAATCGTTTTCAATTTTCCTAAGAATCTAAGAAAATGTTTTTATTATTTTTTAGCCTTTCACAATTCTGAAAAAGTTTCGAAATTTTTTGGTTGAAATGTGCTAAAATCTGCATTTTGTTTTAAATTCGGCTATGGGTATTTGCACAAAAATTTCGGTACGAATAGATTAATTTTTTCGGGTCACAATCTTCGTGTAAATGATTTGAAATAATTTCAAGTTCTAAATTTAATTTTGATATTTTTAAAACTTCTAAATATCTCTTAAGATTACTCTAATTTTTTTTAACGTTTCGAAAAAATTTCAACAATGATTTTAAATTTGGAAAAATATAAAACCACTTCTAGATTTCTCAATGTTTCGAAATAATTTTTTTAAGTTTTCGAAGGATGCTTAAACTATTTAAAATTAAAATAATTTAACTTGGAATTTAAAAAGTTGTTAATTTAGAAAAAATTAATTTTTAATTTTTTAATTTGTCTAGCTTAAAATTACTTCAAAAATATAATTTTAAACATTTTTAAAGTTCTTTGCATGATTCTTTAATTTAGAGTATTAAAAATGTCTTTTCGACGAAGAAGGGGTGGATCTCGAAACAGTAAGGCTACGAGGGTTAGCGTTCACAGATGATAAGGTTGTTATGGCAGAATCAATCGAAGACTTGCAAAGAATGTTGAATAAACTGAATGTAAGCATGAAGAGCATGGACCTCAAATTTAACGCAAATAAAACAAAAACTATGGTGTTTGAAAGGAAGAGTGAGAAAACACTACGCAATATCATATTAAATGATGAGAGAATTGAATAAGTTGATTAGTCCGTATACCATGGTAGCTTATTTACTAGGGACGGGAAGATGGATGAGGAGTTAGATAGACGCATGAACGAAGTTACAACTGTACTATACGTCTGCGAGACATGGACTTATCAAGGGAAAGATAAGAGTAAAATTAACGCAATGGACATGAGATTCTTGCGTATTATATGCGGAAAAACTCTAATGAACAAAGGTGAGTAACGTGATAATTCTCCAAGAATGTGGTGCGCAAGAGACGCTAGTAGACACATTGGAAAGAAATCGGTTAAGATGGTTCGGGTACGTTGAGAGAATGACAAATGAACAACTAACGAAAGACGTGTATCAATATAAAGTAAATGGCAGCTTGCCCAGAGGCAGACCGTTGAAAGAATGGTTAGAATGTGTGAATGAGACCCTAGTTAGAAGAGACATAAGAAGTCACAGAAACACGAGAGCCTGCATGAAAAAAATGCATGGACATAAAAG
>NC_046660.1:145070608-145093144 GCF_010883055.1 Belonocnema kinseyi
CTTACATAACGACTTCGTGAGGTTCTTCGCTTGGGGTGATTGCTAGAGAGATTGATCAGCAACCTGGGTCGGAGCAGTGTTGCGGAACTAACGTGTTATTTAAATAAATAACACGAGAGTTCTGGATCAATCTAACAATTTTATATTCCTTCCTTACATTATCGCCTTCCCTACCGAGTGAGTCACGCCGACCCCGAAAGGGAAACGGTTTAATGGTATAATAAAATGAAACTTTCTTAATGTTACATGTTCTAAGTTAAAATATTTTCTCATAATATCGCAAAATCGACCGAAAATAGTTTGTAAAAAATAATTTATTCATATTATAATAATAATTCTTCATTAGTTTAACAATAGTCTGTTAAAAATAGTTCTCTTTTATATATAATAAGAATTATGTTTAAAACCCAAATACATGTATACATCCACTACACTTATATCTGTACACGCTTCTCCTACCGCTCTAAAGTACGTGTACGCGCCGAGCCCTCTGCGAATTCTCTTTTCATGTTAATTCGAATTTCTAATTTCTTCTAGGCCTTTCGAGTTCGAATTTCTAATTTCTTCTAGGCCTTTCGAGTAAACAAATTTTCTTCTTTTTTATAAACAAATCCTATGTTTCATTGAAATAAGTTCTGACGGGATTATCAACTAAAGAATTAACACGTGCTCTTTGTTACTTAATGTATATTACATTTTGTTTCTCCTATTTATATTTTTTCTAAAGATTTAAAAAGTAATAATAAAATTCCTATTTTATAATAAAAATAAATAATTTAAGACTATAATCAAATCCAAAGTCATGCTCAAAATTTTCGGATTCTCGACGATTTTCCTGCCCTGAAAAATTTAAATCCGAGTCGTCGCGAAGTCTCAGGTTTTTGCGCGCCCTCGTTCGTAACACAACTTTCATTTTTCATACAAAAATGAGCAATTAATTTGTATTAATAATTT
Source organism: Belonocnema kinseyi (assembly GCF_010883055.1). NCBI lineage: Eukaryota > Metazoa > Arthropoda > Insecta > Hymenoptera > Cynipidae > Belonocnema > Belonocnema kinseyi. The sequence goes on from NC_046660.1 coordinate 145,071,563, forward strand.
AAAATTTGGTTGTTAAAAAGTTATTTCATTTGGCACAGAATATTTGCACCATGCTTATTTTATGACCATAGAATAATCCTCTTATAATAACAAAATTATCATGGGACATCTTTTTGCAAAAAAAAAAAAAATGAAAAATATATCGGTGAAAAAATACCGATAAAATAATTCCCGGAAAATAAAAATTCACGTAGAATGCAAATTCACGAATGGAAATAATATTACCAAAAATATTTTAACGAAAGTAGAAAATTAAAGAAATTTTTATTTACCGAAAATCTGAAATACCCGAATTTTCAAACTTACAAAAATTAAATTTACCAACAATTAAAATTAGCAAAAATTCGAATTCCTAAAAATTAAAAATGCCCAAAATTGAAAAATAAAATATTGAATGTTTCAACACAAATTTGAATATTTTCTGAAAAAAAATATGTTTTTTTTTTCATAAATTTTTGGGAAACAGAAAATTCGGGTATTTTATATTTTCGAGATTTTATATTTTCTTTTACTCTTGAATATATAATAATTATGTGTTACATGCAATAATATTTTACAATTATTTATTCGTGACTAAAAGTGTAAAAAAATCAAATTTAAATTTAGAAATTTTAATGTACAAATGGTCACTTGGAAATAAACAATTTGCTGAATGACCAATAAAGTTAATGAAATTATATTTTTTTATCATCATAAATTTAAGGAAACGTTGAGTCCCTCCGCCTATCCCTTTCTAAGAATGTGGAATGTTTACTTTAGAAATTCATTTATTTCTTGTGAAATTGGTGGTGACTACATTCATCCCTGGTAACTTTAACATTTCTGGCCAAAATTTAGCACTAGTTACTTCGCAACTGAAACATACGAGATACGCGTGCGTGTCGCGGTACGGCATCGCACAACGGCTTAGATTTATATGTGGAGTGACGGAGCACAGTCACATAAGGTAAGACTTACAGGACTTGCATAGCACATTTATAACTTACTTTGATAAATAATAAAAAAGTATGTATTTTTAAAAACGCAATTTTTGTTTTTTGAAAAAAATGTCAACATTTTTTTCTGAGCGGTCACTCTTTTTTATTCTTATCATTATTCTTTTTTTTTTTTTAATGTACATACCATTGCAAATAATTTAAAATCTTGAAAATTTAAATCGGTTAATTATAACTAGGGATATATAACTATAAAAAATGTGACCAAATCTTTTAAAGTCACAACGACATTTTTTCGAATTTTAAAAAAATATTTGGGTGTATTTTTCTTCACTAATATGGGCCTGTATGCATCGAGTTACACTTGAATCCCTTTCCAAAAGACAAAAAAGTACGTAAAAAGGTAGTCCGTATAACTCGCAGGCGACGACCCGTCATATTAACTGACAGACACGCCTGAAATTATCTAATAAAACTAATTGATCCTCTAGGGAGAGTTCAGAAACAAACTTGCACAAACGTAACCTACCTACACAACGTAGTACATTTATTGTTTTAACGATTAACCCCAGATTAAATAAAGTGATACTAACTTTAGTTTGTTCTTTGAGTCATCCATGGTCCACGCACTTAGCGAAGTACTAAAATTTAAAATGCACTCTTTCATTTTTAGATATCAATGTGTTATATTTATTATTTATGCAACGAATTTTTAAAAACCTCATAGTAAAAAAATCAAACCTTTAATTCTGTTCGTTTTACGAGCATATGCCTCCCTGGTATTATTGTTTCATGTTCCACTTTTGTACCTTATGAGTAAACTTCCGCACCTTGTGAGTGATTTCCGTACCTAACTTTTGAGTGACCTCCGTATCTACCTTATGAGTGACTTCAGTACCTGCATTCCAAGTGATTTCCGTTTAACCTTCAGTGTTTTCCGCGAAAAAATTACTCTATGAGCGTGACTAGGCGCATGTTCCTTTCTGTATGCAGGATTGCAACTATTACAGGTTATTGTTGTAAGATGGTTTTAGTTGAGATAGGTTATGGCAATATTCTGCATTCGATTAGGAAACCTTATAAGTATATCATTATTGCTAATGTTTTAAGTAGAAATCGGGTTTCCATTTTTTCAGAAGCAAGTGATCCATAAACATACCACAGAGTTAGGTTCACATTTATATAAAAAATTTAACATTTTTCAAAATGTGCAGGCACAAACCTATCGCAGACTAAATTATATGGATTGTATACCAGATTCTATGCAGACAATTTTTGACAATACTACTCTGTAAGCCTGATTGATATTAAATGAAAATTACAGAAATCCTTTAGATCAAAAATTAAAAAAAAAAATGTCTAAGAAAGAGTCTACTGTAGATTACAATTTTATTCTAATCTTATCAGAAGAATGCATTACGTTATGAGATTTTTTTATTATTACGAACTAAAGCCAAGTAGTAATAGTAGAATATTTAAGAATAAAAGTATATTTTAATAAAAGGAATTCGATTGAAAGTAGAAAATTAATGCTTACAGTAATAATTACAAAAGCTTAAGATATTATCAGCATGAAGTAATTTTCTTAGGAAGTTTTAAAAACTGGGAATATAGATTCATTAAATTGCTATCTGATGGTCTGCGCAAATTAGAAAGAAGTTGACTATTACAAAGTTGAGATAGTTAAAATTGAAATCGTAAGCCCTATCTTAGGGTATCGGAAATGCCACAGAGTTTACCTTAGCGTCTAAACTAATAAATTTTTCTTAAAGAGTTTTTTTAAAACATAGAAAACGTTGAAGGGCACAACACGGGGTATGTGAAAATTTCACAGTTCTTTTCCATTTTTTAATTTTTTTTTGCCACTTTTCTTTGCCATTTCAAACTATGAAATAACAGAACAGTTGACCGACACAAAGTTGGAGCGTCCTCAATGGGCATCTGGCTTTTTGAGAATGTTTGAATATATCAATAAACGCATGTTTGAAAGTCAGTAATTTCAAACTAAAAATATGTGCTATCCTAGTCATGTAACTCTTCAGTAATGTAGAACATGTACGGAGAGTTTCAAGTGCCATAATGCCAATACTAGACCATCTTTTTGCGCACGCGAACTTGTGTGTTCATTTTCATCATTAACCTAATTTTTGAACAATTGTTTACTTGTTTTTCATTTCTGAACATTTTAATTATCAATGACCTTTTACACTAATTTCAAATAAAACACATCTACATATAATTTTGAAAATTGAATTCAGATACTCATTCCACGCATCATAAGCGTATCGAAAAGTCATATAATTGTAATAGAGATAGGTTGAAAGTAAATAAACTTTTATAATACAAATTATATGAAATATGTGAGAGAATCTAAAGTGTTGTATTTTAGAATATGTAACGTTCGGCGGCGCCACAGTTGCGTACCGCCTCTGTACCAGTTAGTCTCGATATACATGCCTGAACGCATGCTCTTTTGAAATGTAAACTTCAAATAAATTAGATCGCGCCTGCGTGTTTTTTCCGACCGCGTGTTTGATGTATCCTGAAATCTAGTGGAGTTCAATTGGCGCTAGTTGTGTCCGGTACCTCGTGCCTGATCGCTCTTCGGGCTCATATGCTTTTGGGCATTCTAGAGTCTGGGACTTGCATTTTCCTCAGGATTGGATGTGCGGGAGGCATGATAGCGTGTGCATTGGATTAAGGTGTTTTCTGCGGAATTCCTACTGTCAAAAGTGAGTTAAATTTTCGACGTGGTGAATCGACAAAAATGGCGGAATCCTCAACGCCGAAATAGTTCCTAAAAGAGAACGCAGTGTGGCGCTGAAGTCGGGAGCGCCCCTAAAGTGAGCAAACGCAGCCTGTCGTCAAATTTGATGGTGTTTTTGAGTAACTTCTGCACCTGAAGAGTGACTTCTGTAACCTCCTTCTGAGTGACCTCCTTATCCACATTATGAGTTAATTCAGTACCTGCATTCCGATTGATTTCCGTTTTGCCTTTAGTGATTTCCGTACCTACCTTCCATACTTACGAGTAATCCTTATAATTACGTAATTACGTATACCTTACGAGTAATCCTTTCCCCGGTTTTAAGTGATTCTGTCAGCCCATTGCGTAGTGATCATGGATCCTAGCAAATTCATAGTGACAACCCTCAAGGATATCTGTTCTCGTTCTCGAACGGAGCTTCTGTCGACGGAGAAGAGATCATTGACTATCTGGTGGACGGAATACCAGATTCATCTCTCAGGAATGAAGCACGGATTCAACTTTTCATTGAAAAAAGAGATCTTCTGCAGACATTCGAGAAAATTTCTCTGAAAATTGACACTAGAATGACCCAAGAGAATAAACAGAGCATCCCTTCTGCAAGCTCCAAAATTGAATCCAAGGGTCCTCAGATTTTTGCTGTCTGCTCCCTCCGCTTCTGTTTCTGGTGCAAATCGTTCGACAGTGCGATGCTATATTTGCAGAAAATTTGGACACTTGTCAGCCGATTGTACATCTCCGAAAAGGTTAAAAGACACTTGTTTCAAGTTCCTCGAAATGGAACACGTCTATCAAAAATGTCCCAACAGTGACAAAATAGCAGCTCAGATCAGCCACGTGGATTCCGGGTACGAAGAGGAAGACTGGCACTGCTTTAAGAAAGTCAAATATCATTTCGACATTTCCGGCGAGACCTTCGACTTCCAGCTAGACACACTTCTGGAAACTGGAAGCCCAGCAAGTTTCATTAAAGAGGCTTTCGTTCCGAGGGAAATTATGGATACTTAGTCCAAGCAGGGCCGTAAGTACAGTGGAAACAACGGTAGCGAACTTATGGTTTTAAGAGAAATTTCAATGAGTATTGTAATCGAGAAAGTGTTTTGTAAAAATTAAAATATTTTAGTCGTTCCGAATTCGACAATGAAACCATCCGTCGTGCACCGGAGATATTCTTCTGATGATGAGGAACGTAAAAATGGGTGTCTGACAAGTCGAAGTGGATTCGTGTACTGGTGGCGATCTGCCAAAGGTGCTAATTTTTGACAGTTAACTAACGTGGCTTGGATAAGGTTGAAAATTGGTGTACATGTAGGGGCTGATATTAGAAATGGCACCTACGCATTTTCAGGCACTTACCTGGATGCAAAAGTACTGTCAGACGACTTTGAAGTCGCCGGACATTCAGTTGAAATTTGTTGAAATGTATTTTACAGGAAAAAGTTTAAAACAAAATTTGGCCCACTCCCAGAGATACATATTTTCATTATTATATTATTTTTTGATAAAATTGGTACATTAGGAAAAAATAGATTAAAGAAATACCATAAAAATAAAAGCTGTTTTTCTTTACAAGTAATTTTTTCGAAAATGATTAGAAGACAAAAGGTACTCTATTACAGGTGTACTTCAAGATTAATAAGAAGCATTTGATCAAAATGTTAATATTTACCAAGCTATTCGCATTTTTCCTTCTTTTTACCATTGTTTCTTTCAGCTGGTGTATCTTTAGCAATTCAAAAGAAGGTTTGCTCAAAATTAGTACACGAATAGAGTAAGTCTCGTGCAAAAAATTGGCTTTAGCCACTTTCAGGTAAAACAATAACTTCTTCTGCTATAAATAATCATAATGAGAGTCACGTTCTCAGCTTCTATTATCGTAGAAAGTTGTAAAAAAGGTAAATATGATTATAAAATTTAAATAACAAAATCGCTTCACTTTAAAATATCCGTTATTTATTATTTTTGAACTTTATATTTTGTCGTTGAAATATGTTCGATCTTTATTACTGTGATGAAAGTCAAGTTTCCCGGACCCAGCATGGGGTCTTCTCATATTTTCGATGGGCATTGGTGTGGGGCGTAGGCATTACAAATTATTCGTAGTGCATTTTGAATGCATTATAGAACTGCATTAAAAATGCACCACGAAGTATTTGTAATGCCTACACCAATGACCATCGAAAAATATGAGACGACCCAACGCTGGGTCCGGGAAACTTGACTGTCGTTCCGGTAATGAAGATCGAACATATTTCAACGAAAAAGTATACAGTTTAACAGTAATAAATAATTGATATTTTAAAGTAAAGCTATTTTGTTGTTTAAGGACATGTGATACTTAGAAAATTATCGATTTTACCAGTTTTAGGTTCCCCCGGCTTTTTTTTTTTAGAATATTTTGTTTTCAAAATCTGGGAAATGGTGGCAAACATGTGTGGGGTCGTCCCCACACACTTTTCTTATAGGTTAATTGCAAAAAATATTTGATTTTGTTGAAAACGTGTATGTATATTTCGAGGTTATGTGTGTTACAATTCTCCTGAGCGTTACTTCCAAACTACAAAATATTTTTATCTGAAAACTTTAGACTTACAAATAAACATATTAAATAATGTCCCAGAACTAACTTTGTTCGTAGGCAATCAAAAAAGTTTATTTTATAAATATTCTCCAAATTATCGAAATGACAGAACTGAAAACGGCATAACCTCAAAACAATGTACATGCATACAATTTTTATTTAGCACAATAAATTTTTTTTGTTATTATCCCTCAAAAAAGAGTCCGGGGATGTCCGTTATGATATTTTATAGCATCTCCGAATTCAGTTTTTAAACATTTTCATTTTTGTAGAAAAAAAATCCGGGGGAACTGTACCCGATCGACCACACGACGAAGTATTACATATCCTTAATTTTTTATAATCATATTCACCTTTATTACAACTTTCTACGGTAATCAGAAGCTGAGCACGTGACTCTCATTATGATTATTTATAGCAGAATAAGTTATTGTTTTACCTGAAAGTGGCTGACGCCAACTCTTTGCACGTGACTTACTCTATTCGTGTACTAATTTTTAAAACACCTTCTTTTGAATTGCTAAAGATACAGCAGGTGAAAGAAACCATGGGAAAAAGAAGGGAAAATGCGAATAACTTGGTAAATGTTAACATTTTGATAAAATGCTTCTTATTAATCTTGGAGTACACCTGTAATAGAGTACCTTTTTTCTTACAATAATTTTTGAAAAAATGACTTGTGAAGAAAAACGGACTTTTATTGTTATGGTATTTCTTTAATCGATGTTTTCTCCAAATATATCAATTTTATCAAAAAATGATATAATAATAAAAATACGCATCTCTGGGAGTGGGCATCCAGGTAAGTGCCTGACAATGCGCAGGTGCTATTTCTAATGTCAGCCCCTACATGTACATCAATTTTCAACCTTATCCGAGTCACGTTAGTTAACTGTCAAAAATTGGCACCTTTGTCAGGTGGCCACTGGAAAACGCATCCACTCCGACTTGTAAGACATCCATTTTTACATTCCTCATCGTTAGAAGAACATCTCAGGTGAAAATTGGCCTTATCTGTATCATGTTGTGAGCTCACGGTCTATAGGGAAATATTGAAAAAAATTGGGAATGGGGACGACACTGACGTTTCACTTAATATTAAGCCGAATTTAGATTTTGCTATGCGAGAAAGGTTGAATGACTTGTTTATTAACAACTATGTTTTGCCGGAAAAGGCGGATTCGCCTAATGTTTACACGGAACTCGCACTTAGGCTCATAGAGCATGAACCTTTTAGTTTAACTCCAAGAAGTTTATCCTTCTCTGAAAAAGAAAAGCTGCGACAGATTTTAGATTCGTTGTTAGAAAGAAAAGTCATTCAACCAAGCGATTCGCCTTATGCCTCTCCGATTGTATTGATTCAAAGAAAAAGTGGGCTTCCGAGACAGAATTGCTTATTATACCTTAAATAAACTTTTGTTACGTGATAGTTTGCGACTTCCTCTATTGAAGACGAATTAGACAAACTCCGAAACAAAAAGTAATTTCGTTTACTCGATCTTAAGGATGGCTTTCATCACATTCCAGTCGCTAAAGGCTCTATTAAATATACAGTTTTCTTGACACCGTGGGGACAATTCGAGTATCCTAAGATGCCATTATGGCTTAAAGTTGCTCCGTCGAAATTTCAACGGTTCTTTAACACTTTATTTTACTATTTGATAAGAATAGGTGAAGTAGTCGCATATCTTGATAATATCATGATTGCAAGCGAAACCTTGCAGCAACACCTCTGTGCGCTGGAATGAGTTTTTTCACTTACGGTTGAGAACAAACTGGAATTGAGAATTGAAAAATGCAAATTTATTCAAACTGAAATAGGATACTTAGGTTATAAAATTTCAGAAAAGGGCGTAGTACCGATGGAAATAGGGACAGAAGCAGTAACTAATTTTTCGATTCCGCTAAACACTCATGATGTCCATAAGTTCCTTAGCCTTTGCTCCTATTTCCGGAAGTTTATTGAAGGATTTTCCATTATTCCAAAACCATTGTATGATTTGCTACGAAAAAACGTTACCTTTAAAGTCACAGAATTAGAATTGCAAGCATTTGAAAATCATAAGAAAAAAATCATCTCACTCCCAGTTCTCAGCATTTAAAATCCGAATGACGAAACAGAACTCTACTGTGACGCTAGCAAAGTGGTTTTTGGAGCAGGTGTTGCTTTAACGTAAAGCAGATAAGCAACTGCATTCGATCTTTTATTGTTTTAAAGAACTTCCGACTATGAGACAAGGTTCCGCAGCCTGGAGCTGGAAATTCTCGCAATTGTATAAACTCTTTGAGGATTTAACATATTTACAGGGTATAAAATTCACGATACTTACGGATTGTAAATCGCTAAAACAAACGTTGGACAAGAAGGGCATTAACGACAAAATTTCGAGATGGGCCTTAGAATTAGAGGGATACGACAAAATTATCGAACATAGATCGGGTTCCAAACTGTGTCACGTGGATGCACTTAGTCGAAATATTACGGTTGTCGAAGAAAATTCTTTAGAGTCAAATATAGTTATCTATCAAAATCGAGATAAGAAAATTTGTGAACTACGCGAGGAACTTGAAAAAATGAAAGGTAAATTTTACAAAATGAGGAGCGGTATTTTGTATCGCAAGCACGGTGACGACCTACTTTTTTATGTCCCGAAGATGAATCGTGTGATTCTCAATTACCACGACAACTTAGGGCTCTTAGGCTGCGAGAAAACTGTGAATTCGATTACGAAAATTTACTGATTCCCGAACCTTACGACTAAAGTAAAGAATTATATCAGGAATTGCTTGAAATGTATTACGTTCTCTCCTATTACTGGCAGGAAAGAAGGGTTCTTTAATCCCATTCCTAAAGGTAATGTTTCATTCTCGACATTTCACATTGATCATTCTGGTCCAGTAGATGAGAAACTTTCCGATAAACAACAGGTACTTCTGGTAATAGACGGATCTACAAAATATTCGAAATTGTATCCAGGTAAAGCAATTGATTTGCTTATTAACTTGTTTGCTTATTTTTGTGCACAACCTCCCCTCCCCCCACACACACAAAATTAATTACAGTTCTCGCGGGACACCCTGTAAAAGAACTTAGGAGGCTAGCAATATGAGGTCCTGGTGTCCTATTAATTAATTTTAAGCTGTTTAAGATTTTATGAAAACATTTTTTAATTGTTAATTAAGTTCGAGACGATTTTTTTCAGGATGACTAAACTGTGCGAGAATCTAAAGTGTTGTATTTTAGAATATCTAACGTTGGGCGGCGCCACTGTTGCGTACCGCCTCTGTACATTGAGTCTCAGCACACACGCCTGAACGCACGGGCTTTTGAAATGTAAACCTCAAATAAACGTATTTCTCACACCACCAGTCTTACAAATATTAATCACATCACCTTAACATAAATAATTAACTTTGGTTGCTAAATAGAGAAAAATTAGAAGTCACTCTTTACATTATTTAATTTTTTTTAACTAATCAGCTAATAAATAATTACTCAGCTCATAACATGAAAAGTATTAAAGAATTATTTTCCGTGAATCATTCAAATAATGTTGATTCTAAATTTTGGTGAAAATATTAGTTATTTATAACATTTTAAACTAGTCCAGGAAAAATAAAAATATACATGCACGTAATTTCGAAATCAGAATTTAGATGCTCATTTCACAGCACAAAACTTTACAAAAATAATGTAATTGGTAAGGAGGTGTTTTAAACATTCACAAACTTTTATTATACCAATTACGCCCAATATTCAATTACATAAACTTGAAGTAAATAATCAATTTATGTTACTTAATTAGAGAAACTACAATTGAATCTTTATGTAATTTAATGTTGTGAAAAACATCAGCTACTAATTAATTAATCTGTTCATAACGTAAAAAGCATTAAAATATAATTTTCATGTAGGCATTTAAGTCATTCTTCTACAATGTTTTTTTTTTAAATTAAACTTTCATTTCTGAAAATTTGATTTATTAATAATTCTTTATACTAATTTCAGGAAAATTTAAACACATTTACATATAAATTCAAAAATTGAAAGCAGATATCCATTTCACAACATCAGAATCGTTTGAAAATTTATGGAATTGCAATAGGGTATTTTAATATAAATAAACTTTTATTATGCAAATTATACCCAATATTAAATAATGTAATCTTGGAATAAATAATCAATTTATGTTACCTAATTTTTAAAAACTAAATTTTAGTCTTTATTTTATTTAATATTTTGAGAAAATTAATAATCTAATCATTAATTATTTTACAACATGAGAAGCGTTAAACTATAATTTTCACTGAAGCATTCAAATAATTTTTACTTCATATCTTTTTTTCAAATTTGAACTTTCATTTCTAAACATTTGATTTATTAATAACATTTTTAACTTATTCTAGAAATCATAAGTTTTTATTGAATCAATTAATAATTAGTTAATCAATCCATAACATAAAAAGCATTGAAACCTTGAAACATTCTAATAATGTTTACATTATATATTTTTAAAGTTTGAAAATGCATTTCTATGTATTTAATTTATTAATAACTTTTAAACTAATTTAAAAAATGTATACACACATATATATCATTTTAAAAATTGAATTTAAATACTCATTTCACTTTATAAGAATTAGGTAAATTATATAATTGTAATTTTTCAGTGAAATTAGTATTTAGAGTAGTTTTTCATTAGCTAAAATTAACCTATACTGCATAATATAATGAAAAATGTGTAATAGATATATAATTATTCATAGTTTTAATATTTTGACAGCGTAACAGAACATAGCCTCCAAATCCACATAATTTTTTTATTCACTGCAATTTATCAAATTTCGTCACTGTGTTTATAATTTCGATTGCAAAAAAGTTAATTATACAAATTGCCAGTGGGTAAATTTTGGTATATCGTGTAATTATATTGTACTTAGCCATTTTATAGAACAAAGGTAGCTTATATGACTTTATAAAACTCATTATTATTTTTCGAACTTTATTTTAAAAAGGAAAACAATTCAAATCTACTATAGTGTAAGTATACATCTCGATTTATTTTTGAGACCATTTTATTTCTTATAAATAAAATATTAATTTCATTCGATAATATTTTTAACTGGAATAAAAAATAAACATTTGAAAAGAAAATTCATTTTTATTATGATTAATTATTGTAAAGTCCATCAGACGTATTTCATCTCGGAGGTCTCGACCAATATGAAAGTAATGATACATATTTCATTTCATTTAAGTATAGTTAAAATACAAAAATACACTTGAAAGGCACTTTTAAATTGGTAAAAACTGATTTTAAGAAAACTTAACCTTTTTCACGAATACTGGGACGACTCACTATTACTAGTACAAGGCAGATTTGGAAATCACGATAACTATAACATCGATGCTTTTTGGCCTTTAATTGTTTATAAATAAAAAGTAGTATTAAATAGAATGTAAAAACAATTTTTATAATATTCTAGGGTGTGTAATGCTTCAATCAATACCAATTATTTTTTAAATAATCCTTCGAAAACAATGTTCTAAATATTTTAAGTCAATGAAATCTCTTAAAGTCACGATTACTGGGTCACGATTAAAGTCACGATTATACTTTTATCATACAAATCATATCCCATATTAAATAACATAACTTCAAAGTGAATAATAAATTTATATTCTTAGTTAAACAATATTTAACTTCAATCTTTATGCAATTTAATATTGTGAACAAAGTTAATCTGCTAATAATAATTAACCAGTCAATAACATAAAAAGCAGTAAATGAATTATTTTCATTTAATCATTAAAATAATTTTTACTTTATGTATCTTTTTTTTAATTTGCACTTTCCTTTCTGTTACTTGGATTTAGTAATCAACTAATAAATAATTAATCAGAGTACAAGATAAAAAAAATTAAAGAATTATTTTCATTAAAAAATATAAGTGATTCTTATTTTATATTTTACTTTGAACTAAAAATTTAAGTTCTAAAAAATTAGATTTATTTTTTCAGTTTACGTTTCAAACTAAGTCCAGGAAAAAATTGAAATATATTTACAAGTAATATTGAAAAATGAATCCAGGTAGTCACACATTTTACGTATATTAAAAGAGTTAATGACACCAAAAAAAATACATAAATTGTACTTAATAATATAGCACTGCGGTGGGGCTGCTTCAAAAAAATGGTAAACAATAATGAAATACAAATTCTTAAATATTATACAACTCGTATCGAACAATTAATACTCTGCAGTGACAATCTCAAACACAAGACATGCTATTGATCCAATGAAGTAGTGGAAACCAACTTTAGTTTGTATACACAATGTGACCTTTGATTACCGATACTCAAAATACATAAATTGTAGTTTCTAACCTAACACTGAGGTGGCGCCACGAACTTGGGCAATTTTAACAATAACGGAGAATAGACAACAGTAATAGAAGTAGAAACAATGTAGCTGATTCCTACTATCCTATATTGCTACAACCATATAGTCGATTCCTACTATACTATACTACTACCAAGATGGAGGTTACCTCTTTTCATAGGAAGGATTATGTTTTAGGCAACGGAACCATCGATTTCCCGGAGTTCCTTACAATGATGGCACGGAAAATGAAAGATACAGATAGTGAAGAAGAGATCAGAGAAGCCTTTAGAGTTTTTGACAAAGACGGAAATGGTTTTATATCAGCTGCGGAACTAAGACATGTTATGACAAATCTGGGAGAAAAACTTACTGATGAAGAAGTAGATGAGATGATTCGGGAAGCAGATATTGATGGAGATGGTCAAGTTAATTATGAAGGTAAATTAACTGTTTATAGTAATGTTTTTCGTAGTAATTGCACTGCTCGACTTAAGGAAATTGGATTGTGAAAGAGTAGTTTTCCTTAAATTTTTGGTCACTAATCCAGAATCTGTAATTCAAAGTCAACGTACAATAAAGAAACAGTAAACGTTTCACAGGAGGCACTTTTCAATTTTTTTGTATTCTTTTTTTTTTATAAAAGGTTATTTAATTCCAGTCTAAATTACCTAAGCCAATTTGAAATGAAGCAATTTTTTAATTTGTTGATTTAGTATGTAAAACTACGGAATAATATAGACAAATTTAAATTTCACATATAGTTACACTAATATGCAAAGACGTGTGGGCAACTAATTTTTAATGAGTCTGGTTTTGAAATTATCCATGTAATTTTAACCAAAAAAATATATATTTCTACAAATCCAACTATCAACTGCAAGTATCTGCAAGCATTCACTTGGTTAATTTGCAGGAAAAGCGAAAGATTATTGTATTTCAACTTATGCCTGTATATTGAATATCTATTCCTATAGACAAAACATGCTGACCATTTTGACACGTCACACAGTGTAGCCAAAAGCACTTTTTGGGGACAAAGTCTGTCTACAACTCACTTTTCGATGGATTTTGACTTTTTGTGTGTGTAAATGAATGTAAGGTTTTCGGTTATCGAGTCGATGCACTAAAAATCTATTGCTGGTGACTCCTAGCTGTAATTTTGTTCAAATTGATGAACAGTATTCATTTTTTAACAATATTTATAAATTAATGCACATTTTGACCATTTTTCTGAGAATAAACTCCATTTTCTTTGCGAAATCAACTAAAAATATATTTCCAATAACTCTTTGCTCTGATACTTTGCCAACGGATAAGAAAAGTTAAGTATTTAAACAATTTTTCTAAACAAATATATATTTTGTTCACTTTTGCAGGAATAGGCTTATTTTTTTCGTTGAGTAAGGTAGAAATGTCTTACCAATGACTCCTTGTTGCCTTGTTTGTCCAGTTAACAAGAACTGGTAATTGTCTAAACAATATTGATATAAAAATGCACATTTTGCCAATATATTTTTAGTTGGTTCCACAAAATAATGGCACTATTTGTGGAATAATGTTAAAAATGTGGATTTGCTTTAAATATTGTTTAAATAATTAATTAGAAAAATTAAAGTTGTTAATCTGGAAAGGAATGCCAGCCAGGAGTCATTGATAAGACATTTTTTGTTGATTCTGCAAAAAAATGGAGCCTATTCATTGTGATTGTGACATAAGAATACTGTGAGCTTGTTTATGAATATGGATTAAAAAATGAAGATTTTTTCTAATCATAAAAATGTGACAAGAAGCAATAATTTGCAAAACATTTATTTTTGATTCTGCAAAGATAATGCTAAAAGTGTGAATTTGTTTATAAATATTGTTTAAATAATTACCAGTTAATTTGAAAAAAATAACAGCAAGGGTTCATTGGCAAGACATTTTTGGTCGATTCTGCAAAAAATGGAGCCTATTCATAGTGACATACGAGAACTGTGCATTTGTTTATAAAAATTATTTAAATAATTGGCAAACAGTAGGTGTTTTTAAATAATCACCGATCTTAAAAAGAAAGTTACATCTGAAAATTTAGGATAAAAATACTGTTTATTTTTTTGTTAAAAAAAATTTTGATTTAGTCAAAATGAAATTTCTTTACCGACTCAATATAAACAAAAGCTTTACGTTCATTTACAACAATAAAACGTAAAAATCGATTGAAAATTTGGTTGTGAACACAATTTTGTCTCCAACAAGTGCTTTTGGCTGCACCACGCGTCAGTCCTACAATAGATATCTCTTCGGGTATTATCCTGGGGATGATAATATACTGAATTATCGATACTTACAATTTATCAGAAGTATTCGATCACTTTAGGTAGTTCACACAAAATATTACGTATTTTACCTAATACCGGAAATTTTCACAATGTATCGAGGAGATAATTATGCAACGATCTTCGAATTTTATCAGTTAGTTTAAAAACTAAAGAAGTCTAGAACAATATAATATGAATATGATATACAAATTTCAATTTTTTGGCTAGATTTTAGTCTAATAGATATACAAGGAGTTTCCTTATGTAGAGGTCGAGAGTGTACAAACCTATTCATAAGTTTTAACGTATAGTGAGCTGACATGTAATGGTGTTTACTTTACAAAAAATCAGAACAGCTCAAATTGTAAATTCTTATTTTTGATATTTTGTTAAGTTGGTTCGAGTGAGTTTGATGTAACACCTATAGGAATCGGTAAACTATCTTCAAATCAGTTTATTGGTTAGAAATAGTTAAATCTACTATTAGTTTCCAAGAAATCAGAACAGCCTAAATTAATAACTCTCCTCAATTGTGAATTTCGTAAGGTTGGTTCGAGCGAGTACGAGGTACCACCTATAGAAATAGGTATACTGTGATCTGCCATCTGGTGAAAAAAATCAGAACTAGAAAGAGTAGGTACTCTGCTATCGAAACCAAATCTTTTGCTCTTATTTTGGCTATAATGCCCCAGCGCGTAAAAATCCGGAATGAGTTTTCACCATTTTCCAAAAACCGTTAGGACAATTAAGTATACAAAATAATCTTGGACAAATGGAAGTTATATTATTTACCGTTTTATTATTTTTTTAATTCCTTTTTTCTATTGAAATATAACTGTATTTACATGAACTATTATAAAACCCGCATATTACCAAACCTCAAAAATTTATTATTTTGTGTGTAATTCTGTGCTATGCAAATAACACTGCCCAATGTGACTCACGTGGATTGAGTATGCATAGTCACTTCGCGTAGTTGTTTGGTCGATGAAACCGAATGTGCCCATAAAAATGCGATATTATGGCAGGTTTTTTAGATATCCTAAACTAAAAGCAGACATAAACAGAGTAAGTTCATTATTAGGAAAAACAGCTACGAGTACATTAGCGCCTTTGCAGGCCATTTGCAATTGTAATAACACTGAGATTTAATTTACTCCCTACTGAAAGTTCCTATATAGATTCCTATATAGGAACCTATATGTTTCACCTATAGGAAATGACATAGGATCCTATAAAGGCTCCTATATAGGTTCCTTTATAGGATCCTGTATATGTTTCTGTGTGGGATCCTATCCAGATGCGTAGTACTATTCTATGGCATCTACTGCTGCGCAGAAGTTTTTTTGGCCCTGCAGGAGCACCTAGAGACATACGTACCATTAGGTACCATTAGTTTGGTCCATCAGTTAGGTACAATTAGGTACCTTATTAGGGAGTGTTCTATGCAGGCACCTATATAGGATCCTATGTCCTTTCATATAGGTGGCAGCACCTATAGGTGAAACATATAGAATCCTATATTGGAATTTTCAGTAGGGCCTTGTCCCCTTGGAACGCGATCACACTGTTTTATGAAAAGAAAATAAAAACACCAAAAGCCGTCATTTTGTATGCAGGCAACATACGTCGGACCCGGCGCCTGTCTCATCTGTTCCCTATCGAAAAGCTCCACATGTGGCTCAACGAGTTGCGCCTGTGTGCGTGAGAATTCAAAGACGTGAGGTGGGGTGAGTTTAGACGCAGCTACCCGAAATGGCCTACAGAGGCCCCAATGTGCTCCTGGTTGTTTTACCTTATAATGAATTTGACAGTCGCTGCAAAGGCCTCCGCAGTGCTCATGGCACATCGGGCGATTGCACGCGTTTGCAAGTGGGATAGTAAGCGTGCTTTTTTATGCGTATATTTATTTGATTATAAGCGTGCAAAATAATTTAAAAAAATTATTTCACTTTAGATAACAACCTTACGTTGGAAATTGAATGAAAATCACTAATATCAGTGAAGAAAATTTTTGTTGAAAATCACTTTTGCTCACTGACGGCACAACGGGTAATGTATACCCATTCTACCTTTAGTTAGTGATGTCAATTACTGGTAAAAGTCGACACGTGGTCCATTTCCTCGAATTTAGAGCCAAAAAATTTGTTGTATTTTTTACACATAGTGCCAGTTAAGGGTTAAAATATAAAGAATCTATGTAATTTAAGATTTTCAAAATTTAACACCTCGATGAAAATAAAATTATTTTAGCAAATTCAACGGAATTTGAAAGAGCAAGACACTACTTTTAAATGCTTTGTATAGTTTTAAAAAAATTGACGTAGCTTCATAATCTCAAATATGTCCAGAAAACTGTGTTTTCCACACTTTTAGGATAGGATATCTCAAATACCTGCGCTAGGATCGCATTTTTATGGCCAGATTCGGTTCCAGCGGCCCAAAGCACACGCGAAATAACTATGCTTACTCAATCCACGCGAGTCACATCGGGCAGAGTGTAATATGTATTCAGATTTGATGAAAGTAGTATTTAAATCTAATTAAAATCCAGCTTTCATCATCAAATCTAAATATATATTATTAGCATAGTATTACACACAACATAAATTTTTTAGGTTAGGGTGAGGTTCATAATACAGTTAATATACATGTCAGTACAAATTATGTTTCCATAATAAAAAGATACTTAAAAAGTAATCAAAGACTAAATAAAAAATAAATAAAACTACAAAATAACAAAACAAATATATTCCAGACTTAGCAGGCCCTGTGTACATCGAGTAGTCTTCTTACGAAATGACGTGATCAAACTAGCATGGTATTTGGTGTCATTTCTGTCCCCATTGTCAAATCTATTTCCCAAATATTTCTTCCGTCGACTACTTCCATTTGCCCAAGTTTATTTGTATATTTGGCATACCGACTTTTGAAAAGCGGTGTAAACTCATTTCCTGGTTTTAAAAATATTTTCAACCTGCCAGAGAAATCTGACGATTATCTACTATTGGAAAATGGAACGTAAAAATAATTGAATGAAAAATAAAAATTAATACTTATGGATATATAAATATTGTTCATTTAACCGCAAAATTTTATACTAATTTAAAAACATGCCTTATAAAAATATAATTCAGGTGAAAAGTATGAATAAAAAAAAACGTAATTTTTTTTCATGAAAAAAGTGAACTTTTTGCTCTCACACAAAAATGAGGGATACTTTTTCAATGAAAATTTATGAGACAAGGTATCAATGTCGTGATGTTATACTAAAAACATAAAACCAATACCTTCTCAGTAGGATGAGAATGTAAAAAAAAAAACAATAAAGATTGTTGGCTGCTTTTCTAGTTATTTAAGATTATCTACTGTTAATAATTATATACTGTAGGTCGTACGTTGCATTCGAAGAGGTGCGATACACTCTGGAAGTAGAATATAGTTGATACAATATGCATTCGAACATTTTTCGAAGACAATTTTCTTTAGGAGAGTCGAAATATAGGTTATAAATATTTCAGGGTGACTACTAGAACCTAAGAAAAAAATTTCCTGTTCTTTTCATTCTACGTATTAAAAACTAAACTACAAATCAAAGCTTTTTTTTCAAGTGAATAAGTATCGTCCTAAATATTTAAATTGAATATGCAACGTTTTGTCAGCTTAGTTCGCTGACTTCTTTAGGCTGAAATTTTATTTGAAAAGCTACCAACATATAGAAACAGTACAGAACAATAATTTAACCCCTGCATCGTAAAACGGGGTATAGAATATTTCTTCAGGAGTGGGGGGGGGGGGGTCCCTAGTCGCTTGGTATTGAATGACGTTCAGGGGCCTCCCCACCCGGCAAGAAATATTTTATATTGCGTTCTACGATGCTGCAGTTCAATTTATGAATAATTTTGAAAAAAATATTAGGCTTCACCTTATATAATATAGTTAAGTGTGCACATGTAAATACATTTTTTTAATTGACGAAAAAGAAATGTTTTTCTTGTCAACTAGACTAAATTTGGATTTAGCTCAACGTTTGCACGTTGCCTATAACGCGCATTTATTTTGTAGGTTTTTAGATATTTAGGTTTTCAGCCGACCGCCAGTGTTCAGAAGAATTTGGGGCGAAATCTACACCTGGCGTCCAAGTGTCTGGTTTATTCAGGCATTGAGAAGAATGCTTAGCTACTCTTCTGAATGCCTGGCACGTTTTAGGCTTTTACAGGAGACCAACCATAGGGTGTTGAAATACATTAAATGGCTATGTAACATTCTATTTTTATTTGCATGTTCAACTGATTAATGAAATATACTCTTACAGAATAATTAGAATGATGATTTCACGGGATTTAAAGGTAAACATATATTTATTTTTCAATTTGCCTCACTATTATCATATAATATTATTGCTGACAAATAATAAAGAAAAACGTTATTAATTTATTAATTATTTTATTAAAACAAGTTTATATTAATTGAATAATTAAATAAAGAATTTATTTACACAATAACAGAAATAATGATTTGTCATATATTTAACAAATTATTTTAATTTTAGATGATGTTTTCACAAGTTTCGAATATATACATATTATTTTTATGTGAATAATAATTATAAGTATAAAATAATCATAATTGTTGATTACTTATATCAACTTAGATTTGTCCTGAGTATTATTATTTACTATATCTTGAATACTTCATACATTTCAAAGCAGGATTTAAATGCGTCTGGCGATGTTATTTAAGTTCACCTTATTGCAATAAATAATTTTTATAATTTTTATATTATCTTACTCCAAGAACAATTGTTAATTTTTTATTAAATTTAAATATTTTACTAAATATATAAATTTACCCTTTAACATGCATCATTTAAACTCTGAACACACTTTTTTTGTAGAATTTTATCAATTTTACTAATTTAAAATTTTGACGTATGCAAGGCAATTCGTAAATTCGGCTACTTTACGTTGTAATATTTACTAAATTTTACAGAGAGAATAGATGACAAAAAATAATTATTCGTATTATTTATGACATAAGTACATCATTTAATGATTCAATTATTATACAGATTTTCTAATAAATTGTTTATTCAATCAATTAATTTTTTCTTTATTATTTGTCCTTAAGGTAGTTGTCACGCGACAATAACATTCAAAAGTTTACGCTCAGATAAATGCAAGAAATATTAAGTTCTCTCCTAACCATTGGTGAAAAATTTTAATTGGGTCTGTGCACTCACATAGAAGCGTCCTATATAAGGAGCGTGAAATACATTTGTCCATTTTTGTTATAATATATTTATCTAACGCAAGTTATTATAGACTTAGAATACATAAATAATTTATTTTTAATATTTTGATTGTTTTAAAGTGTGAATAGTTTCCGATTTAAAGCCTTTTCAGGAAGCCGATTATTTAATGCGAATTCATAGATATATATTCCATACAAGGCACCAGTCTATTATTTGTAATAAATAGATTATTAATAACAGCAATGGTTTATTGTTGATTCATTTGATGAAAAAATATTCAGTATACGTGTGAAATACTTTTTATTATAAAAGATAAAGTGTAAAATTTTATAGATAAAAAAACTACAATATTTATTGTGAAAACCAACTTTCCAGTGAGAAAGAGCCAGTAATGGGTGTTTTTAAAATAAAAAATCTGTCTCTGATTAAAATAGATAAATTGAATATCTGGTTTAAAAATCGTTTAGCAATAACACTTCAAAACAAAACTTCCTTTTAATTTCGTATTAGTTTCTTAACTAATAAAGAAATCTTATTTCCCCACTCCCTTCCTACCACCGCTCTTTTATTTAGGGACTGATGCACCTACTTAGTTATCCTCAAAACAATAGTTTAACCTGGTTACTGACGTGTTCGTTGAAGATTGGAAGATTTTTGAATAGAAGTTCTTGTACTAATATTGGAAGTATTATAAACGTAAATTTTTTATCTTATGGTTTAAGTTTCAGTGTACATTTCCGAATAAGTTGTTTTTATCGCTTCAGAATAATATTTATAAATCGACAGTGTTTTTGAAAATTCTTAACGATGGTTGACGAAGCGGAAAATCAAGTGATGAAAATCAAATTCAAAGACAAATTCAGTGCCCTCAAAGTTAAATTAATAATTATATTTGAGACAAAAATTGATAAATATAATCAATAAGTTTTTTGACAAATTTAATACTGATTATTTCTAAAGAAAAAACTTTCATATCCGTTCACAATTTCGACCTGTAGACTATTTTGAATTGTAAATCCTCGAACTAGCCTACTGTGCAGCGGGAAAAGTAAACCCCGTAACTTTGCTTTTTACTTCGGACTTTGTCTGAGCTTGTCGGGCACTTCGTGATTTGACTAGGCAGAGTCCGAAGTGCAAGTGCTACTTCGAACTTTGCCTGACACCGCTCAGGCAATTCGCGGAGGGACTAGACAGACTGCAGTGTGACGGCACATCGGACTTTGCCTGTAACATATATTATACCGTGGGCTGACAACTTAAATGGGGGCGTGATACGGATAAGGCCAATTTTCACATAAGATGTTCGTCTGATGATGAGGATCGTAAAAATGGGTGCCTGGCAGGTGTGAGTGGATGCGT
>NC_046660.1:145093244-145094316 GCF_010883055.1 Belonocnema kinseyi
GCGCATACTTTGAATAAAATATTTGTTATCATTCTCTTGAAATAAATGTGTTTTTTTTCTTGAAAAAATACCGGTTTCATATGTATACACCTGGTACTGTTTGTATGCATGGATTCAACTGAGGAAAATAAAATATATATGTATTTTCGGTTTGGTTACACTTTCCATGATTATTTGAGTACAAAAACACAAAACTAAAATATTTTATTTTTATGGATCTCGAGCATTATACTTATATTGGGGTCAGAATGACCCCAAAAAAGGATTAACAATTTGTTCATTCAACTAAAAAACAGCATAGGCACTTAGGCTCAACACAGGTCCTAATTTAAACGCACTCCTATTGAAATTCTAGTCTGAAGTTGATGTTGGGGTCATTCCTAACCCATGTAAGTGGTGAGGGTTAACATTCTATTTTTATTTATATGGTCATCTGATTAATGAAATATACTTTTACGGAATAAGAATATTGTTTTCACGACATGGATGGTAGACATTGCATTAGTTTTTAATTTACCTGATTATAATAATATAATATTATGAATGAAAAATAATAAAGAAAAAAATAATAGATTAAAAAATCATTTTATTAGAAAACCTTTATATTAATTATATAATTGAATGATGAATTTAATTAAAACATAATGAGAATAATTATTTTATGTCATATATTTAAAAAGGCTTTTAATTTAAGTTCATGTTTTCACATCATGGATGGTAAACATTGAATTATTTTTTATTTATTTTGTTAAAACTACAGATATAAAGAAAAATATCGTGCGGATTTTATTTTTAAAAATAAAAATTATTGACCGTTTAGTATAAAAGATATAATGCTGTAAAGAATAATGTTTCTGTTCTCGCATGGCACATGGTGGGGGTAGGCAGTGACGATGTGGCAACACTGTCACTCAGTATTTCATAGCTGAGTATATAGACCGTGGGCTGACAACGTAAATGGGGGCGTGAAACGGATAAGGCCAATTTTCACATAAGATGTTCGTCTGATGATGAGGATCGTAAAAATGGGTGCCTGGCAGGTGTGAGTGGATGCGTTTACCTGTGGCAACCT
>NC_046660.1:145094416-145101794 GCF_010883055.1 Belonocnema kinseyi
CAGCATTTCACATGTTGTTTTTCGGTTTTCCTGCTGCCTGTCGTTCAGCTCATGTGGCACCCATCTTCCGGTTTTCAGGATTTTTCCCATGGCTTTCAAACAGGGAAATTTATGCAACAAATTTTATAAACAACATTAATATGAATAAACAACATTAATATGATCCCATTTGTTTGGCACAGCTCTACCTGGCTGAGCAATGCATGACAAGAAAGGGTTTATTGAAGGTTATTTTGTTATATTGAATTTTTTAAATATATGAGAATTTAAAAAATGTTTTTAATGTATTGTAAACAAACTTTTATTTGAAGGGCCAATAACCTTTTTCACACAGAGTTTTCTTGATCAGATAGACATTTTATTTTTAATTTACGGATCTTAATTTGTTGCTTAATAAAATGTCACGGATAATCATTGTTAGTAATAACGAAGTTATAATTTTCACATTTATTGTATGGAATCTTCTGTGTGATACCTTTATTGCCCTGTCAACCATGTTGAATATAATGATCTTTTTTTGTTAGAAAGTCTTTATAGAAGGTTTCAATACATTCATTATAATTGCAACATTCCGTTAGACGATATACAAAGATGCCCAACAATTCTGTTAGACAATACTTTTTTCGCTTTTAATGAAAATATATATTAACAAATTTATGGCACTCCGATGGGTTCACCCATTTTACTCTTATTGGCAGACATGTTTATGGATGACGTTGAAAGTTTCTGTCTAAAAATACTAAAAGACACGTGACATAATACTTCCATTTTTATTATCGATACGTGGATGACACAATTTGATGTGGTTTCCGTTCGACGATATATAAAGATGCAGAACAATTTTGTTACACGATACTTTTTTCGTTTTTAATGAAAATATATATTAACAAATTTATGGCGCTCCGATGGGTTCACCCATTTTACTCTTATTGGCAGACATGTTTATGGATGACGTTGAAAGTTACTGTCTAAAAATACTAAAAGACACGTGATGTAATGCTTCCATTTTTATTATCGATAAGTGGATGACACAATTTGATGTGGTAAAAAGATCATATCTATTTGATTATCGACAGATTGAATTCAAATAACAATCTGCAAATAACATTTTAACTTGAAGAAAACAAAAAAATTAATTTTAAACATATCTTCAATAAAAGAAAATAGTAATAAATCACCGATTGGTGCCAAAAGTCAAATTTATCAGGAAGAACGGTTAATTTCCATTCAGGTCATCCAAAACACGTTAAAAAGAACATTATATTGAACTTGGTTGACAGAACAATATAGGTATCACACAAAAGATTTCATTCAAAAAATGTAAAAATTATAACTTAGTTATTACTAAACAATGATTATCCGTTACATTTTATCAATTAACAAATTAAGATCCGTGAACTAAAAATAAAATATCTACCTGATCAAGACAACTCTGCGCTAAAACGGCTATTGGCCTGTCAAATAAAACTTTGTTTATAATACATTAAAATTTTTTTTTACATAACTTCTCATATGTTTAAAAAATTCAATATAACAATATAACCTTCAATAAAACCTTCCTCATAATGCATTGCTCAGCTAGGTAAAGATGTGTCAAACAAATAGGATTATATTATTGTTGTTTATAAAATTTGTTGTACAAATGGCCCTGTTTGCTTTGTGGGTGAAACCAAAAGAAGGCTATACGTGCGTACAAAAGAGCACAAAAATAAGAAAAAGGGCACCTATTATAAATGTACATTGAAGCTCTCATAATCATGAATCTAATTGGAAAAATATTACAATTATTGATTTAGAAGCTAATTATCAAAAACGATTAATTTCTGATATGATAAAATACAATATTAATAAAAAAAATGGGATATTTTTGCGTTAATTCACAGGTACAACCCGGCGATACCAAATTTAAAACTATAATGTTAATCTAATTTTACTTTTCTGTGCCTAATTATACGTCAGATATACGTAAAGATTTTGAGTATAAATACCAACTCTTGAGTCTCAGGACCTTCATTCATTGTTCTCACATAATCGGCGACGTGAAAACGTTAAGCTAAATCCAAATTTAGACGTGTTGACAAGAGAAACATTTATTTTTTCTCAATTAAAAAAAAATTTATTCCATGTGAACCTTGTTTTGAATCAAGGTAAAAAAAAGAAAATTAAATTTGTTAGAATTGCACGCAGGAAAGAATAAAGAGGCTAGAGAGGCTGGTGTAAAACGTCCAGAACCGGTAATATCAAATATAATATTGAAAAATAATGGAACTGAGGATCCAAATTTCGGGTAATCAATGATAAAAAGAGATGTGATCTTTAGACTTCCATAGATTGTTACAATCTAAATGAAAGTTACTTGGTTTTTACGGAAGTTAGCAAACGACTGAAGATGCGAACAGGGTCACATGACCATGAGATAAAGTTTTCACACTAGAAGTCTCTACAAATATGCTTTATGCTTGACAACTTCGCTTATTTTTCAAATCCCCAACACTTCTCTTCAAGCTGAAAACATATTATTTATGCACTTTCACTGGTATAAGTTCAAATTCCTCGACGCAGCTTCGATGATTTTATGGAGACAATGGCTTTGTTAATACATCCGCACGGCATCCGCTGAGCACTTCTTTGACTGAAATTTCGACAAGACTAGCATAATCTTAAGCACTTTTAGCTAATCCTTCCTTACACTAGATTAAATTGTCTGCGAGGCCTTCCGGGTTCACCTAATCGCAAAATACGTGATCTTCCAGCGCCTTGACCCTTGGAACTTCAAAACCTAAAAAGGTTCCTCATCGAATAAATCATTGATTTCTGCTTTAACTTCGATGTTGTCTTCTTCTGGTTGTGTTGGATTTACTTCTACCTAATTTTGATCAGTAAATTGATTCAGATTTGTTCTAACAAAAATATCTTCTGTTACAATCAGCCATCATGCACCTGGCTGCTTCGACAAGAGTGCGGTTTTTCCGCTCGGCTTCACTGTTTCTTTGCCAAACACCGTAGTCGAGGCGTGGTTTACCAAATTCAATTTCACGGAATCACTTTAGCTTTTGTTTACAAACAGTTTCTCTTCCCGGGCCATATGTGACGTGCAGCCATTATCAAGGCACCATCTACTTTTATTGCCACATTGCTTCATGTTTAGAGCATTCTCATTTTAAAGAGTTACAAGGAAACTTAATTCTTCTGCCATACTTGCCTTTTGTAAAGTTTTATCAATGATCTCATCACAATTCTTGGCTTTGTGTCCGACCTTGAAACATCGATGACATTTGTAAGGAAAACTGCTCTTAGAATTCTCGTCATTCTTCGGAACACATCGTGGCTTTCGGTCTGGCTTCTCGAAATTCCCCTTTTTCTGATTACCCCCTCTATTTGGTTTCATAAACATGGCGTTCAGAATT
The DNA here is from genome assembly GCF_010883055.1 of Belonocnema kinseyi. Lineage (NCBI taxonomy): Eukaryota > Metazoa > Arthropoda > Insecta > Hymenoptera > Cynipidae > Belonocnema > Belonocnema kinseyi. Next base: position 145,097,824 of record NC_046660.1, read on the forward strand.
CCCCCTCTGATTTTCGATAGGCGCGCATCGCTTTCCTCGATTATTTTAATTTTCAGCATTTCCGGCTTTGGGCACTCGTCACGCGATTTTATCGCGCATCTGAAATTTTCGTAAGTGGGGGCAAGACTGTAGAGTAATAATACACTCAACAGTTCTTCATGGATTTCAATTTCAATCAAATCTGAACGCGCTTTTCGATCCTCCGCATCCCATGCGGACGCTGCCGCTTGAGAGGCCGAATAGAGCTGCTGCATCTGCACCCGTAACTGCTGATTTCACTCTTTCACCGATCACATATTCCCATGTATCATTACGAACAAGAAGTGCTTTAACTTGCAACTTCCACGTGCCGTAATTGTCTTTTGTTAAAGTTTTAATCCGCGTCGAATACGTCGGGGCCATTTTGAAAGTAGACCGCACGCTTCCTCTCGAACGCGAGCACAACGAACAAGTTTTACTTATTACTCACGATCACGATATCTGGGCCAATAACCTAATGGAACTTAGGATCTAAATTTCGGGTAATAATCAATGATAAAACGAGATGTGATCTTTAGACTTCCGTTATATTGTTACAATCTAAATGTAAGTTACTTGGTGCTACAGCAGCTACCAAACGACTGAAGATGCGAACAGGGTCACATGACCATGAAATAAAGTTTTTACACTAGATGTCTCTACAAATAAGCCTTATGCTTGATAACTTGGCGTATTTTTCAAATCCCCGACAAAAAGAAAATAAATAAATGAGTGATAAATAATGATCAGAAATTGTACTAAAAAATTCGTTTTAAATTATTTTTATAATCAAATAAAAATAAAACTTTAAATTACAATTGCACGCATAATTTGTTTGTCTTTCGTTTCTTTTAATGAAAAGACGAAAAATTATATTTGTATTTTTTACAATATGTGTAGAGCCAAATTTGTAAATGATTAACCTAATTATTTTTATTTCTAATTATTGAACTTTGTCGAATTTCATTTTCAATTTTTTTATCGACACACTTAAGCGAATGTAATTTTCTATTCTTATCCTTAAAAAATTCTAAATTAGATTTAGATATGTGCACTTAAGAAGTTAATTGAGATAGATGCGAAGTAAATGTAAATAAACATCCTTGACTATCTTGACATTTCATTCCGAGTTCAATTTTTAAATTTTCGATCGCAGCGCTTTCGTGGAATAGAGTAACAGTTAAAAGAAAAACTCATATACAGAGAAGTCCATGGATACAAAATATGTGCTGATACAACGTTATTTCAGCCAAGGCTGAAATCTGTATTAGAAAAAAAACGTAATATTTAATACAAATAAAAGCATTCAAAGCATCAGCACTTTTGTGAATTTGAAGTAAGAAATTAAATCTTTTAGCATACAAATTTGAGAATTAGAAGCCTTTTAATTTATATAAATTAATTCCTAAAAGGACAACAAAAATAGAAACTATTTTACAGTAAAACATTCAAAATTATACTATTCAAAATAAAGAATATTTTGATAAACTAAACATTCTCCTGCTTTAATAATCTAGTGGACTACACTACAAAAATTTTTAATATAAAAAATGGAAAAAATCCGTAAGAATGAAATAAATATAATTAAAAAATACTTAAAACAGTAAATAGCAAAAAATACGACATTAACGGAAAAGTAAAAGTAGAAGAAAGAATTTCTGCGGGATATTTGAACATTACAATTTGTGAAAATAATTACGGGATTTTCTATTTACTTTTTTTAAAGAAGCTTCCAGTACCGATAGTAGATTGAGAGTATGAGTGAGATTTGAATGGTGTGGATGTGATGGAAAATAAGTAAGGACTGATTTTGAGATTAGGCTGGATGTTGGATTGGGAACGTTTATGTGGCGATAAAGTAACGCTTGGGACAGGTGAGGTGTCAGATAAGTGAGAATAATGAGCGACACGAGATGCCGGTTAGAAGTGAGAATCCGCGGCAACCCAGACTCAAGAACTTACATAAATTCAACAGAGCTGCGCCGTGCTCGCATAGCGTGGGGTCGAGTAGGTTCCTTGAAAATTGGAAAAAAACAGGTGATCACGAAAAGCAGCGAGAGAGTGGTTAGTGGAGGGGAAAAAATCTGTAGAGGAAAAAAAAAGAAAATGGAGAGTTATAGGGGGTTGGGGATAAAGTATAAGATAACTAAAATAATGAAAAAAACACCGGAAAGAGAGGGGTGTGAGGAGCTCGCTAGTAAGCATCGAAGCAATGTTTAAACGATTTAGAAAGGTGTCATCCTATGTCGAGTGGGACGAATTATGAAAAGGCATAATAGAGAAAGTTTGGGAAAAACTAGAAAGCATAGAAAATTGACAGAGAGAAATTTCTGAAAATAGGAAAAGGGGCATGAAAGTAATAGAAGAGAGAGTGGGAGAAAATTAGAAGCAAGGACTGAGCAAAGAATATCTGCGGTAATAGTTAGCGAGGAAGCCAAGAAAGGTGGTATGAGCATGCATGTAGATAATTGCAGGCTACGTAGGAGATAAACACATGTCGCACGACGAACAGAAGGGGAGCAAATATCAAGGAGGAAACGTAATGTAATAAGCAAGGGCCCGAGATTGAACAGAGAAGCGGAAGAGGAAGACGTTAAGAATCTGATAAGAGGTATATGAGCACAAGTAGGGGTCAAAGGTGTAAAGAGAGTAGGTTGAAGGAAGGGAGGGAAGTCATGTTGCCGGTGACGTTAGGGAGTGAGGCGAATAGGTTTGAAATAAGGAGAGAAAAATGTTAAAAGAAAAGACTAAAAGAATAGAAGATCTGACCTGCCAGAAAATGAGAAGAAAATAGCTGATTGAACGGCGCATGTGCTTGGAAAGAAGGAAACGTAGCAAGGTAATGATAGGGAGATTTAGGGTTTCGTTAAACGGAGAGATGTGGGTCCGAATGTATCACAACTCAGTCGACGCAGTGTGTACTGACTTGAAGTTATTTCAGTGACTTCAAAAGTTGTTATCCCCGCGTGTCGATCTGGGACGAAGAACTAGAAGAATTGAGAGAAAGGGAGAAAGACAAAGCACAGGGAAATGAGAAGAAGGGAATGCTTCGGGGTGTACAAATACAAAAAGGGATAAAGAAAATGACGGGAAGAGTCCTCTGGGAGGAAAGATTGAAAGGGCTTAGAACAGCGATTCCCTAACTTTTTCCGCTCAAGGGGGGATACTTGACTGCCTGTGATGCGGGCATATACTGACTTGCCGCGCTCGACCTTCCCATTGTTAGAAAATTAGAGCCGATTAGGAAAATATTCATTGGCGAATTTTAATAGGCAGCGTTAGATTTTCTGGATTATTACGAGAACATTAAAAAAGACAGAAAAAATCGGTTAATAACTTCGAAAGTTATTGCACTTTTGTTACGCTGCAAAGTGGTCCGGCGATGGATTTTCTCGGACAAATGTAGTGAAAATACTAACCGTTTTTTATTAACTGTTTTTTCATATTTCTACAATTATATCACGAAATTTATTCAGCGCATTTAAATTTAATTGTTTGATGCCTTTATAACTTCAGTTATTGTAACAGGTCTCAATCTCAGAACAATGAAAGGCATTCATGTTAGGTCAACAAAAGTAGTCGCAAGCTCACAGCGGGGAGTCTGCCTTAGAGCCTACCGAGCTACCAGGCCCGGGGTGGCACCCCCTACCGCAGGGTAGCCGTTTGGGAAACGCTGGCTTAGAATGATCTTTATCTTAAAGTTATGTATTCAGGGTGCAAGAAGCAAGAAAGGAACACGTAAAAGAGAAAGAGAGATTTTGACATGGTTTTAGGGATGAGAAAGGGTCTGATGGAGTATGCTAAGAACATTTGAAGTAGGAAAAGTAAGGGTAGTAACAGTATACGTTTGTAGGCGAAGAGGGGCAGAGGAGGGATGAAAAGGTATGAGGGGATCAAGGGGGGAGGTATGGGAAAGGGAAAGATAAAAGAAAGAGAATAAAAAAGTGAAAGAC
>NC_046660.1:145101894-145121671 GCF_010883055.1 Belonocnema kinseyi
CTAAACGTGCTAGTGAGACGGTGTATGGAAGAGGAAGGGGTAGACAATATAATAAAAAGTATGAGAGGGATGATTAAGAAAATATGAGAAGAGGTAAGGCCAAAGGAGAGGTCGAATGGGTAAGAAAAAGATGGTAAGATGAGCAATGTGAGAAGGATAAAGAGAATGAAATAGAGTGTAAGAGAATTCAGGAAAGAAGAGGAAGGCAAAAGGCAGTACAATAGATGCAAACGAAATTATAAGCGAAAGTTGAACGAAAAAGGGTGGAAGTAAAGGTACATAGAGAAGGAGGTAGAGAACGCATTATTAAAGGAAGGGATGGAATGAGAGGTGATAAATAGGGTAAGAGGAAACAGGATGGGCGTAAAGGTGGAGATAGAAATAATGATAAATATAATGATACAGAAAAATACACCCGTACGATAATTGTCGAACTAAAAATCAATATAATGAATTAAAAAGCCACTCAAATATTTAGCGGAATAGTTAGTTTTGCAACATGACGTTGCGGACGGAGTAATGCTGGCATAGTTGGAAATCTTTGGAAAGTATTATAAACTTACAAAAGTAACGTTGAAAATTAACATTTTTAAAGTGTAGAATGCTAGAATAAGTAGAAATGTCGGTGGCCAGGAAGGTTAGCATACATAGTTCTTGACATAGGAGTGCAGCCAACTTTTCGGAGAAAATATTCTAAACTGAAAGGTAAGATATAAAGGTCTGAATAGTAATATTTCTTAAGTATACAATGTATTTTCTCAGTCATCTTCCATTATTTTGTCGATTGAAGACCTGTCGAGTGTCACGAAATACAATTATCCTGCAATTTTTGATATTTTATTTTGTTACATGACACTGAAAGGTCGTCAATCGACAAAATAATGGAACATGACGGAAAAAATACATTCTACGCCTGACAAATAATACTATTCTGACATTTATGAGAGTGTAAAGTGACCGTGGTGGGAGGTGATGGAACTGCGCAATTTAAAATAGCCGTGTACAGGAGTCTTGAAATTGGGAAGACTTCAATGCATTTAGTTAATTTTTTTATATTAAAGTTTTCAAATGAAATATATTTAATCAGAATCGAACCAATCAAAATATATTCAGTCTAGTAAAGTTGTTTACATAATTTTCATGAGAGTAGTTTAAAGTTTCTTTCCTCTCGGGGAATAATAACATATTGTTAACTTTTTTATATTTTCTATTAATTGTACATTTACAACTTTTATAAATAATAATTATTTTTTACATTGAAATATTCTTTAAAGCGACTGATTATATTCAAAATGATTTCAGAATCATATTCTTTCAAATTAAAACTTTTAGTTATATACAAGCCCTTATTTTTTAGCAATTTGCACAGATTTTTTAATTTCGATCAAATTCTGATCTGAAATATTCAGTATTTGCTTATATATTACATATTGAATTTTTAAACAGAACTAATCTTACATCATTCTGCTGAGGTATTGAGTTTCTAAATCCAAGTAAATAAAGTTTAATGTATAAAAGTTGACCAATTTCAGGATATATATAGTGTGGGAAAGCGTGAAACGCGGGAATTGTACGCAAGTTTCATTGTTGCGCGAAAGGTACGGGGTTTCTTATTTTGAAGCGGGAATTTTATATGTGTGTTTTACGTCTATCAGTGGGGCTCTGATGCTGTTTCTCAGGCAAAAATCGAACGAACCTTTATTTCTATCTTCAAATGTTAGAAAAAAGTGTCCGTTCGATTTTCAGTAAGGTATCGGAGTCCCACTACTGGACTTTTTCATACCCTCTCATGGGTAATTTTTTTAATTTAGTTATGTACCGCCGAATAGGCCGATAAGCGATATTGCGCAAGCACGAAAAATATATGGCACTTCCGTGAGTTTCAAACCTTTTTCACTGACATTTATGTGGGAATAATCAATATTAACAGAAAAAAATGTCGAGAAAATAGATGTTAAAACCCTTCCATAAAAAAATGTCTTGCTTCACCAGGAGAAATCAATTAAAAAAAAAGATTCATACGGACTAGAAGTGCTGTTTTGCAAATTATAAAATTATTAATCGGTGGAAGACACACTTAAAATATAAATATAAATTTATTTCATTTCAAAGATTGTTTAATAACAGTGAACGAGTTTATTTTCGAGTAAATAATTTTAAAACCAATGTCGTTAAACTGAAAAATTTAAAAACTTCTATTAATAAAGCAGTTCAAAGATTCCTGGTTAAAAAATTCAAATCCATGCTCTCATTTTAAATATTCTGATTTGAAGAAATTTTAAGCAATTTTAAATCAGAAACAATAATAAAAATAAAAATAAACCAATTAACATTCAATACAATGATGACTTACAAATTGGCTTCCGTTTCCGGAATGAAAGTGTGAGGTACCGGGAATGGTTGAGACTGAGTTTTTCTGACATTTGTGGTGAAATTTGAGTAAAGTGGATTGTTGGAAGTGCGTAGAAGGATATGTTTGTGGGGGGTTGTGAGATTGACAAGGGGATGAAGGTATTTTTTAGGACTGAGATAGATTTTTGTGGAAGTTAGATTACGTTGGTTTCAGATTTATGACAGGGTGGGAGGACTGGGTTAATCGGGTTGATAGTAGCAGGGTGGGGTAGAGACATAGAAAGGCAAGGCAGGTTCCACAACGCGGCGGTAGATAGAGGCAGGGAAGGATAGAAGGCGGGAGCGTTTAAATTGGATTCATGGCTAGCGGAGCGAGTGACGTTAAGGGAAAAACGGATTTAGAGCAGAAAGTTTTTGGTACACCGAAAGGGCCGATCAAAGAAAGAAAGGCAAGGAAAAAGTACAGGAAAACGGTAGAGAAGGAGAGATTGAGAGCAAAAAACGTGGGATCGATTGAAGGCTTTCATCAAAAAGAAGAGAGGGGAAGCATTCAAGACAAGGAAGATATCTGTTCAAGCTTGAAATATCCAAATATGTTGAGATCGGAGTCGGTAAAACATATTTTTGTAGATAAGGATGAAAATAGCGAGGAGACTGAACGAAACTGAGATGAAAGTAAAGAACCGATGACAGAGGAAAGATTAAAGAAATTCGCGTACTCATGATAGAAGTAATGGGAATTTATGAAGAAAACCATGAGAAATGGGGAGCGGAAATAAGGAAATAAATTAAGCGGGAAATTGCTGAACTTCGGAAAGAAATGAAGAAATAGGAAGAAGTCAGGGAAAAGTTAGAGAAGATTATGCGGACATTGGAACAAAACTAGAAAAGAAGGAAGATACTAATACAAATGCAGAGGAGGTGCAAGATTAAGATAAAGAAAATAGAAAGCTTGAACCGTGAGATCGAGGAAGTGCGAATTGTAGGAAAGGAAAAGGGGAGAGAATATATAATATATGGATAAAAAGATAGCAAAGGTAAAATGTGCACTCAAGCGAAAACTCAAGCAAAAATAAAGTTAGTAGGGGGAGGGGGGAGTGAATAGTTTGAGGATTGCAAAGAGAGAAAGGTCTGAGAGGAATTGATGAAATGAAGAAGAGGAAAAAGTACTGAAGAACAATACAGGAGAAAAAAAGGAGTATACTGAGTTTTGTGATCAAAAGAATAAGGAAGAGTATAAAAGGTTTGAGGAAGCGGCTGAGAAGGCTAGGATGGAAAAAGAGGTTTGGTAGGTAATAATTAGAGAGAAAAGGGGAAAAAAGAGTAAACCAAGATATTGAAATGATAAATTGAAAAAATATTTTTTGAATTTACTAGATGTAGTAGAGAGAAAAGATAGTAAAGGAGGAAAATATGGTAGAGAAAGAGATGAGGAAGAGGACATAACAATGGAAGAAATAGTCAAGGTGGTGCGAATAATAAAAGAAGGAAAGGCACCTAGTATAGGTGAGATTCCAAATGAAGTTTGGAAATGTAGAGGGATGGAGTTAAAGCAATGGGCATGGATAATATGTAACAGAGTATGGTTAGGAGAAGTGTAGCTAGAGTTATGGAAAGGAGTAGTGATACCAATAGTGAAGAAAGGCAAAGCAGGGGAGGGTAAAGATTATAGGGGTGTGACGCTGATGCCAAAACTATGAAGTATATGCGACTGTTTTGTAGCAGAGATTAAAGAAAGAAGTTGGGGATAAGAGAGGGATTAATAAAGAGAATATCGGAAATTTTTAGAGGGACAAAAAGAAGGTTAAAGGTAGATAGCAAGTAGGAGATTTCTGGTTGGAGAAAGGAGTGAGACAGGGATGTCCTCTGAGCCTATTTTTATTTAATATATTAATATCAGGCTTGGAAGAAGAAATGAGGAGGAAAGGTTAGGGAGGAGTTGGGATAGGGAAAGAAAAGATATATATTCACTGGCATACGCAGATGATACAGTGTTGATGACAATAGATAAAGAATGGAGGGCGGTCTTAATTACAAGATTAGAGAAATACTTAGATGGGAAGAAGTTGAATTTAAATGTAGAAAAGACAAAGATAATGAGATTTACAAAAGGACGAGACAGAAAGAAAAAATTGACGGGTACATGGAAGGGAATAAAGTTAGAAGAAGTAAAAGAGTTTAAATATTTGGGATATATCTTGCAAACGAATGGAGATCATAAAGTTCATATAGGAGAAAGAATAAAGAAAAGCAGCAGGGGCAATGAAACATGTATGGGGAACATGAAAAAACGTTTTAAAAAACTGGAGAAGGAGAATGTGGATATTTGATACGCTGGTATGGCCGATATTAGGTTATGGAGCAGACATTTAGGGATCGAAAGAAAGAAAAGATATTGAGAGTTTACAAGAAAGGCATATAAAGGGGACCGAGGAAAGGGGGGGAATGTATTTGGAAAAGGAAGAAAACAGAAAGTGCAGAATATGTGAATAGGAAGCGGAAACATGGGAGCATGTATGGGAAGGATGTACGAAAGGAATGGAAGATAAAGCAATCGGGCAAGAGAATGTAGTAAAGATATTAGGGGAAGAATGGATGAAGGAATTGGAGGGTGCTATAAAGAAGGAAATGAGTAAAAATGCGTGTGAAAAAAGTGGCAAAATGGTGGTACAAGAAAAGTGAAAGAAAATGGCAACGGAAGTCGCTTAAATTAGAAGAGTAAACATTTTAAATAATAGTAATGTTAGGAATAAGTAGACTAAGATGTAGTTGCGTTCTCTCTCTCCCCTACCCCCCTCTCTGTCCCGAACCCTCTCACCCGATCGCTCACTCGTTCACTGGAAAAAGCGTTTGATTATAAATCTATTAATTTGAAGTTATTTTCATTAAAAATAGTTTATAAAATTTAAATCAGACGTTCAAAGTTCTTTAAATACGACAGTTTACGCATTAAAATCATTAAATTATTTATATTTACAGTCGATAAACTTAAAATATTTTTTATCGAACAAGTTCAAATTCGAATTTCTTAATTTTTAATTCTTTCAAGTTTTCCAAACCTCATTTTAAAATATTTCACATTGAAAATTCACGGTTCCAAATGAAGTGCTAAAATGGAAACTTTTTAAACTAAAAGATTTTAGGACTGCGCACTGTAAATTAAATGATCTCATAATGTAAACATTGAACAATTAAACTTGAAATTTATTTAAGAAATTTAATCGAATTTACTTTAAACCTTGTGTGCACACCCAACGTTACCCACGTTTTCCACACGCCCAGGGTACCCGTATTTTTTTTTATTTTTTAAATATGTATGCGATAAAAATCTTTTCTGTGTCGTTTAAATTTATAAATCAACATCAGAAGTGTGTTCTAGAGGCTTTTTTAAACAGTATACATACTGTATCTTGTTTAAAAGGGGAAGCGAAAGTGTTGCATCAGTCTGCAGCATCGGTGTAGTCAGTGCAAATCGTCTTTTTCGGTGGTGCGGATGTGTAGACACATATGTCAAGAATATGAACAATAAAGGTTTTAATTATCTTAAATTTCATGTATCCTATCATTACTCAACCCATTTCACGTAAATAAGTCAAATATCTTGATAAAGAAGTTATAATCCACTCAAAATTGAATTTTTTCTATGGTGGGTACCCAGGGTGCGTCCACCAAGAAGGTATACTTAAAGTCGATTATTTTTGCAAACAAAAATCTTAAATGACCTATATGCACGATTCGCTCACAATTGAACCAAATGAAGATGATCTGGAGACTCGAAGCGGAATTTTATTTTTTATTCCAGTCAGAAGCAAAAATGTATTGTGGTGGGTACACGGGTGTGCACACAAGGGTTAAATTATCATGTAATACGAAATTCGTAATATCGTATGAGATTGAATAAATTACATAGGCCAACATGGTTTTGTTGTTGGAAAGTCGAGGGTAATTTCCGAAGAAATTTTTTCGGTAGAATCCCAATCCAGAGTCACATTCGGCCCATCACGTTAGGATTTTAAGATATTTGAGGTTATGTACCCAAAAATGGCGTTTTTTGCTACTTTTCAGGTTATGTACAGAAGACAGAACATTTTTTTAGGATTTTTTCTTTAGTTGTATCATATAGTACTGTTCTTTCTCATTAATCTGAGAGTGGCAGAGTTCAATTACCATTTTTCTTTACCAAGTTACGCCAATTTGAAATTACGAGATATGTCCCATTGTGTCTTGAGCATTTGCTTTGAATACTTTGAGGCAGAAATTTTCTGCTGGGTGTTTTCTCTTGAAAAGTCTGTTATTATTCTAAAAATTGGTAACATTCCCGATCAAAAAATAAATTTACGGTCATATCCTGGTTTTTACAAAAAATTCCTATTTTCCCGGTCAAGCGGTCACTCTGGTTTTGTAATTACTATATAAAAACATGAATAACAAACATATTTTTATTTCTTTTTAGTTTCACGTACTTATAACAAATAATTTTTTCACTATTTTGAACAAAAAATTTACTTGTAAAAATTTTCAGAGAAAAATTTTAAAACTACAAAAATCATTTGCATTTACTCAAGTACTTTGCAAGCTACATGAATTTCAAAACTCACAACCCACTTGTAATGACAGCTATTAATTCATTTTTCATAGCATTTCTTTGAAAATTCTCAAAAGTTTTTTATATTTTTGTATCATTCTAAATCGCTGGATTGACATCAAAGTTTGCTCTTTCTACTTCTTTCACTCCACGAGTGGAAAATTATTGAAATTTGTCTGAATTCTCTCTCTTTCTTAGTTAGGTAAGAAACTTTTCAATCTACCCTCGGAAAAGGGGCAAGTGAGTGATTTTCAATTGTTTAAACAATTGCGAGACATATTAAGCCAGAAAATATTACTCTACATTCATTGTGATTGTGTCATTAATTGCAGAAGAGTACAGGGTTGGCCATATTCGACGAAAAGATTTATATCAAGAGCATGAACAAATTTTTTTCAAATGCTCGCGAAAATTTAGAAGATTATAAAGTAATTTTTTTACATTTTGAATGACTTTTTAAAATGTTAAGAACAATTCGAGGCAGTCTAACATATAAATAGTTATTCGAAATATTCATGTTACGTCATTATAAATACAATTTTTTATTTTTTATGGCAGTGAAAAATTGTTTTAAATTGGTGAATTGCAAGTAGTACTTAAGTAAGGTAACTTCCATATTTGTATGACTACGAAAATATTGAAAATCCTTTTTATGATACTTCATGTTAAAACACTTTTGTATAGGAAACGTCTCTCATGCTTTTAAACATAAAACACAAAATTTGACGTAACGGCGATGAGGAGAAGGCCAAAAAGATATGTTACGGTCTGTGTCACATTGCGTTGGGGTGGGGGAATTTTAATAACTAATTAACATATTTTTAGAATAGTTTTTTATTTATTTTTCCCTGGCGTCCAACATGGTACAAAAAAACCCCGTGAGATTTGGAATAAAAACTGTTGTTTATACATTCATTTAAAACACTTTATTTCGAGTAGAAATTAAATTCAGAGAATGAAAACAAGAAAATAAGTATTATCAGTTTGTTTTTTTAATTTATATAAATATAATTATTATAAGATTTTCAAGGAAATTGAAAAAAGATTCTTGAATATATCAGATGTGTCAGAAAAGATTCTAGGATATTTTAAAGAAATTGTTTTATTTTACAGAATTGGTAAATTGGTGAGAAATGAAGAAATATTTAATAAATTTTCTGAAATGTTTTCAAATTTCTGAATATTTCTTATTTGTTTGACTCGTCTTAAATTCCTGAAAATATTTTTAACTGACCCAAATGTTTGTCAAAATTCCAAGGAAACTAAATTTCTTTAAATTTTCGTCAAATCTTAGGAAATTCATCAAAAATCTTGACAAGTTTTAATTATTTTTGAATCGTTTAAAATTTCTGACGTCTCTTATCAAATTTGAAAGTACATTATATCAACCAATATAAACTTTAAAAAAATTTGCAACAAAATTGCACAAGAAGGCTTTAAAAGAATTATGTTTTTTAATTTTTCTAAAATTATCTAATATGGAAAAATTTCAAAAGTCCAAAAAATATTTTGCACACTTTTAAAAAATTTTAGGAAACAATAAAATATGTTTTGTGATCTCTTTTCAACTTTATCTTAGAATTCGTCGGAAAGCAATCGTTTAAAACGTCATGAACTTTCTTTCAGTCTCCTGACGGCCTGGACGCCCTGTAAAATTCAGTGAAAATTCAGTTTACCGAAAAACTCCTAATAGCTAGTTAGCCACTGAAAGCGAATCGTCCAGTCGGGCGAGATTGGGTTCGTCCTCGTGCATTTTCGGCTTTGGGCGAGGCTTGTCTTCGTAGCGCGTAACAGAGCCGATTCACCGACACGCGACGTTTGTCCACTTGTTACTGCCAAGTTTTTCTGTTCCCCTTTCTTACGGCTCAAGCACCGTTGTCTACTTCTTACAGCCAATATTCTATTGCTACTTTTTACTGCCGTGAAATTATATCCATTTTTGTAGGTACTTTTCTATAGCTGCTTCTTACTCAACAACGAGATATTTCCACTTTTTACTGTCAGCCGCTCATCTTAGCTTAGCCCATTGGTTCTTGTCCTTGTACCCTACTTTTTTATAACGCCAATTCTTTTCTTTCCCCAGTTCCTTCTTTCTCGTCCTGTACAATTGACAGTAAGAAGATTCGTCTACCATAAGCCAATCCATTTGGATCTCTTGTTCTTTTGTTGTCCTAATGCCCTTAGCGAAATTATTCCCAATCTCTTTTAATTTTTACACCTTTCCTTTCCAAGCCCTGTTCAAAGTTTCTCCGTCTCCGACCTCCCTCAGGGTCAACATTAATCCTTTTCCTCACTCTGTCGGATCTTTGTTTTGAATTCTTCTAAGCTCTTCTTTGAAGCAAATATTCGGCAGCCTACCCGCCGTAATTTCCAAAATCCCGATTATACTATATCTACTAGCCCTATTTCCTGCTTTTATTCTTACGCTGTTTCGACCTGCTTCCAATCTTCAGGTATATTTGGGGAGTGCTTTTATCCAAACTTATTGCCATTTTTATGAATTTTGCTTGCGCTCTTTCCAATTCTTCCCACCTCTCCTAACCCTAAATTTCTACTCCATACAAACCGCCAGATTTTACGAGAACGTCCATCAGATATAATATTTTATCTAGACCTGAAATATTTGCCCTTGTCATGACTCCCCATGCTATGTTAGCTACCTTTTGCATTTTGTTTGCCATTGTCAACTTCTTCCGCCTTGTCCCCATAAATTCTCCATTCTTCCCCTTTCTTTCTCCTCCCTCTTTTTCGAAAAACAACTACCTTTGATTTATTTACATTTATTTCGAGTCCGTCTTATCCACGTACTTCTCCAGAGTTTTCAGCATAATGCTTAACCCATCTGGAAAAAACCTTCGTTTTTTCAAACCCATTAGTCGTCTATGTCGTCCAAAAATATATTGAACGGTGAGGGCCTTAGCGGGCATCCTGGTCTTACCTCTCTTTTGGTTTCAAAACATTCCGTGTTCCTCTCTGCCGTCAAGACATCGTTGACTGTAACCCTGTATATTGTCTTGATCATTTTCAGCATCCTTCCTTGAATTCCGATTTTGTGCAATTTCTAGTAGAGAACTTCCCTATCCACCGTATCAAATGCTTTCTCCGAGAGTAACATAATCTAGCACTGAGGCTCCGTCTACGCAGATATGCATTCATTTACCCCCTAAATCACCCATAGTTCTACCATTTAATATCCTTAAACCAAAGTCCTCACACATACCTAGTAGTTTTTTTCCTTACGCGTTTAATAATTTGTCTTCGGAATTTCTCTTATTTGAGTGGCCTGTATTTAATTCCCCCGCGCTACATTGTACACCCCCCCACACTCTTCCCCCAGTCTAGCATTCAGGTCCCCTAGTATAACTAGTATATTTATACAGTGACAAACAATATATCTTTTCCTAATGCTTTTAAATTTTCGCCTTTAACAGTAATACCAGATTCCCATTCTTCAATACTCACACGCTCACTTATATCTTTTTTCACTCCGGTTAGATGACCTCCACTGGCTCTGTCTCTTTTTTCACTCTTTCTGCTGGTTTTCCGCTCCAGTGACAGTTTTTATTAAGCCTGTTCTTGAACTCTTGTGGATTGCTGTCCTCCATTCAGGTCTCTTGAAGTATTACTAGATCATAGTTCTCCCAAAAATCCGACGTATCCAGTAATTTGTTACCTCCTGCTATGTTCCAAGTAATTCCTCAATTAATTCTAAAATTATTCTCTCCAGGCTCTCCAATTTTTTGGGGAACCTAGTCTATTCTGAAAGGGCTTTTCTTCCATCGCTCGTTCTTCCTCGTTCCAAACCGTCTCCATTCCCTACTGTGCATCCTATTGTAACTTCTACTGGCAAATTCCTCTTTCTTCTTGCCCCTTCTCATCTCGTAATCTATCCACCTTTGGAATTCAATTTCTCTCGGCATCAGATCAGCTTCTATTCTTATTTTCCTTCCCTACAGTCTGCTCTTCTTTTCCATTAATCTTCGTTCGGCTATCCAGAACTGCATTTTATCAGTATGCCCCCACCTATCACTCATTTCTTCAATAAAAATTTTTCACCCGTCATATCAAAAAGTACTTCTTCATTTCCTTATTTAGTCTTTTTATTCCTACTGCTCTGAAACCCCTTACTACTATCCAATTTTTCCTTTTTTTCTTTGAGCTCGTACTTTAATTCATTCTCTCGAATCCAACTTGGGTATTCCATTATCTCATTTTATACCTGTTGGTTCTGAGCAACTTCTTCACTTCCTGTCTCCTGTTCATCTCTTCGCAGTGCATCTTCCTTTTCTCTTGGTTCAGCTACTCGCACTATTCGTCTCATATTCCCTCCTCTGCAACACGCCATTTTCTGTTGATTGTAATGCTGTTTTCTCCAATGCTACCAACCTTGCTTCACAAATCCTTCATCTCTCTCTCCTTTGCCGCGAATATAACTCCCTCCTTTTCCTCACTCTCTACTATCATTCTCTGAATCTCATTTGACTGTTCCTCGCACTTATTTAGTGCCCCTATGCTCTTTTTCTTCCCCCCGCTGTTTCGATGTCCCCTTTTCACTCAATTCACCATTTTCTCCTATATTTGTACCCCCTGTATCTTTTGGCTCTGATGACTTCTCGTTTTCTAGATCGTCCCGGCACCCCTTCCTCTTTCTTCCGAACGGCGAATGAGTTATCTTGTTGTTTTTACGAAAAGCTTCTTCTGTCAATCATCGCCCATGCATTCCATCATTGTTTCCCACTTTCCCAACAAAAGACTCCATGCATATTACACTAAGGCTATTTTTCTCCTTTACTTGTTTTCTCGACCTCCCTCTCGTCCTTTCTCCGTTATTGTCACCGTTTCCACCTGACTTTCATGCTTCGACTCTGTTTCCTCGACCGGTGCTGCCTTCTTATTGTGTTGGCCAGAATTCACTTTAAGCCACTTCACTTTAGTTTAGAACTCACACGCAACCCTATCTCACTTTTTATTGGTAATACCTAACGATTCTTTCGCCGCGAATTCTCCCTGCGTCTGCCTTGCGTACGCCCAAGATGGCCCTTCTAATTTAAAATATTTTAGACAGGTAAAATTTTGAAAAAAAGCACAACATTTTGGATATAATGGAAAGGAATTTTTGAAATTGAAAACTAAATTGAATAGTTTAAGGTATCTTTTCTCGAAGTTTGAGGCCGATTATTTACATATAAAAAAAAGTTCTTAGATTCAAAAAATGTTAAGGTACAAAGAATGTATATCAAAAAATGGTGCCAGTTTTTATTTCTGAAAAAATAATTTTTAGCGAAATTTTTACTCAAGTGAAGTACACATACATACATACATACATACATACATACATTTTCCCAAGTTTCAGTCCGATTTTTATCAACAAAAAAGATCTTAAGTTCATAGAAAATTCAGTTACCTGACAAAGTAAGGTCGGTAATACAGGTATTTGAGTGTATCACATGCCTTTAAATCTTCTAAATAGTTCGATTTCAGTTTCAAACGCACAAAACTTCAGTTTTTTTTAATTCTTCGAAATTGTAGAAGTATCAAAATTAAAGATTTTATAGCTGTACACTTTTCAGTATGAAAAAATTATGAAAATAATTTCTCAAATTTAACCCTTAAAAATGAGCAAATTTTAGAAGTAGATATTGAATATTGAAGTTTTTTATTTTAACGTTTTTTTTCATGGTTTTAAGTTTTTTAGCATTACGCCAGGACGCGTATTTGTAGTTTAAATCTTAACAAAATAACATTGAAAATTAACAAACTAAATTTATGTAAAAACGACACAAGTTGCAATACAATTTTTAAAAACAAATTTTTTTATATATTATGCGCACTTTTTAAAAAATTTAAAAACAAGAGAATGAAAATACGAAGGTTCAATACCAATAGATATTATGAATTGTAATAATATAAATGAATTGAAATGATAGACTTTTAATGCTCGTTAAGGATACAAATTAGTGCAAAATAAGGTTTAAACATTAAAGTAAATATGAAAAATAAAATTTGTACATTATTTTGCAATATCGAGGTGCACAAATAAGTATAATATATATTTGATATAATAGTGTTGAACATAATTTAGAAATTTTGACATTTTAAACAAAATCGAGAGCGAAGCACGAGATACGTGATAATGTGTTCGTTAAAGCCGAAGGAACTTTAACAAAAGAAAATTCACAATTACCAAATTAGATTTGTCGATTTTTTTACCATTAATTTTACAAGTCCAGCGCACAAAATGTGGGGGAAACACAAAGCCCGAGCGCGTAACGCGAGGTAAATATATTATTGAGCATGAAGCCCGAGAACCAGCAGTCGCGCGCTCAAATTTGCGAGTGAACTGATGTATACAATTTTTCAATCTTTCCTGTTTAAAATGACTTTTTTTCTAACTTGGAACGTTTTAAATTCAAATCACTTAATATATTTCTCTTTAATTTCAAATGCTTTCAATTCGAAATTGACAAGAATAAATTATGGTGTGGCCGGGTTCTGAACCTTTGGGATTGAGTGGCGCTCGACAGCTAACTTCACAGTGAATCTAATCCGCTCGCTAATAATTATTAACTATGACATTCATGAACTTTATATCATTTTAAAGTTTATAACAAGTACTTTTCTTCCATTTACTAATTAAAAATTTTATCTTAAACATAGCTTTTGGTTCACCCACAACATTTTAAAAATGATGTTTGCATCCTTTCGGAAATCCACCTTTCAAATATTCAAATTAGAGAAAAAGTTATTATCTTTCCAGTCTGTTTTCCATGTATGGAGTTTCCACATGTCAGTTAATTCATATACTTTTGCACAAATCGGTTGAATACTGTAGGTTCCAGGTCGACTAAACTCCTAAAAATGACACATTTGTCATGTTTTCTGAATATGCTGCGTCCATTTACTAAAAAATGAATAGTTTCTATGCACAAAAGTTATTTATCATCTAAAGATTTCCATCATTACTGCAAATATTATCCGATTTTCATAAACATTTTTTTCACTTGTAATTATATAAATTAATTATTTCTGCTAATTAAACTTAAATTAATCCATGATTTCATAATGTAAGTTTTCCTAACCGACCGTAATCTTATAGCGCTTTCCTAACTTTGAAAAGGGTACATAGACACGCGGAAAAACGCAGAGATAGCTAACAATGAGCATCACTGCTATTGTTCTTACGTTTTTGGTTATTAAACAAAATATTTTATTTTCAAATTCAGAACCAATTACCCATTCTGATAAAGAGCCTTAAGCGCTCGAAAGGTTTTTTTTTTTTTTTAATTAAAAAATACAAAATTAGAGCCAATCTTTTCTTCTCGAATCAACGAATCTTTCATATTGTTGCTTCAAC
The DNA here is from genome assembly GCF_010883055.1 of Belonocnema kinseyi. Taxonomy (NCBI): domain Eukaryota; kingdom Metazoa; phylum Arthropoda; class Insecta; order Hymenoptera; family Cynipidae; genus Belonocnema; species Belonocnema kinseyi. The sequence continues at coordinate 145,116,186 of NC_046660.1, forward strand.
TTTAAATTATTATGCCCTCTTATATTCTTGCGTCAAGTGTGAATTATGTTATTGGAAAAAGTTGTACTATGAAAACCCATGTTTAAAAACATAAAAAAGTGTTAAAAAAGGTAATAACTCTTTTTAGAAATTGTTTGTTCTGTTTTGTGATATTACTAATAAAAATAACCGCCCAAAAATTGTAGTGTTAAAAGTGTGACATCCACACATGTCCTGTTATTTATAAAAATGCGAATATTAAGTCACGGGAGAAAAACGTATTTTCCGTCTTAGGTCAAGAACTAAACCGGTATGCCACCGCTAGTACCGCAGCCACCCAAGGGCCCTTCTTATCACTGTTTCACATTTGGGGACTCCTCCTATTTTTAGAATACAGAATCTATCTTAGGTGCTGCCATTTCTATATCTACAAGCCAAGTTCCAAATACTGAATCATAACCTTACTATTCACGTGTGAAATGTCAAAACGCGCTTCTAATAGAAAACGTTCGCCCTACATCCGTAAAAGGAGTAGCGTCATCTGCTCTGAATTTGTGGTATGGAACCTAATTTATGTATAAATAATTCAGAAAATAGATTTTTTTTAAATATTTCAGAGGTGCATAAAATACATTTTTGTGTAATTTTTGTTCCAACAAGGGAATGGAATTATGACCCTCGCCTCAATTTGAATAGTAATACTTATAACCCGTAATATTGATATATTTTCTTGTAATAATAATTGTGGACTTGCCTAAAAGTCACCTAATTCTCCTAAAATATCTTCTAAAATCGAAGTAAGACGATTCGTACAATATGTCTGAGTGTATTTTATAATAAACATGTATGACTCTAATTTTCTATTTTATTTTCAGAATTCGTTACGATGATGACATCAAAGTGAATACAACCTACAAGCTGTTTATTCTCGCGTCTTAGAGTGATGTTGATTTACTAAGCAACAAAAAAATTGACTGTAAGACAAGTGAAAACTCGTATCAGATTGTAAAGAAATGCCGTACGCGAGATAACAGTGCACCGTACGTCTTGTATTAATCAGCGTTAAAGATAAGTAACCAATGTGGTTAATTATTAAAAAGAAAAGATTTGCCATCGACAATTTCTTCAACATGTGTATTTATCTCTGCGTGCGCGTGTACACACAGTCAAACACACATACATACACACACATATATATTGCGCGCGAAAAAACTCGTTAGGATAAAATATCTTACTTTCGCAACTAAATATGTGCACGTACGTGGTTAGCGCGAGAATAATGAATTTCAGGTTTACACTTCTTTTTTTTTTTAGTGTATATCTGGTTAAAATTCGAAAATTACAGGTTCTCTACGCAGAAAATACTAAGTCTAGCAACGCCTATTATAGAGAACGTTTGTCCACCTTTTTCATGGCAATTCCATGTCAGGAATCGATTAGAGAGACTAACCAAAGAAATTTAATGCTTCATTCAATCTTGTTCACTACTGTCATTAGTTTCTATATTAAACATAATTTCTTAAGTAATGCTGTATAATTTCACAATAATTATTCTCTCTTTGAAGTTTCGCTCCAATGCAGACACTTTTCATTCGTGGCTTCACAGTTTAGGATTCTCAACTTATAACTGTAATATTGTTTGATGTATCTTATCTCTGAGTATGAATGTTTTGGTACGATTGTCTACTTGATGATTTTTCCTAAACTTATATTAGTGAAATATGTAGTGTTTCTTAATTTAATTTGTATAAGTACTGTGCAACAAAGTGTATAAAAATCTTTTTCTGGGATATTATAAAACTTTAAAAGGTACATTTTAGCACTCTTTTAATCTTTACATACTGTTACAATCTTATGCTGAGTTCATATTTCAGAACAGACAGAGTCTGCTCATGCTATACAATTCTGAAAATTAATAACGAAATTTCGTTATGTACTAGAATTTTTTCCAGTTCCTGCTGTTTGCACCTAAAAAATCCGGCTATTCGTACTAGAATTTAGATATTTATAGTCACGACCATACAAAAATGAATAGCGCTAGTGTACCCAGATCAAATGTTGGTAAGATTTTTTATTAGGACTTTTGCCAATAAACATGTTTGATAGTATGATGAAAGGTTATAATTAAGCAACGATTTTTCTTCATTGTCAATCATTTTGATTATTATTTCAATTAATCAGTGGAATAAACAAAACATTTGTCTAGAAGTAGCATTCCAAGGAATGATAACCTTTTTATTTAAATATTGGTTCATTTATATACGTTTCATATATTTGAAATGATTTTCTCCAACCATTTTTTTGTTTATATCAACCAATTTAGTTTAGGGTATCCCAAAAATATGCATTTTTTACTTTTCGTCCCATGCAATCACCGAATCGTTCTCGTGGTAACAAATAAATAGATTTTTTTCTTTTGAAACAAAATGATTTTTAGTACGTCGTGTAGTATTTTAAAGTTTTCTGTTGCAGTACGAATTAAATTATTACTCATTTAATTTATTGAAGTAAGTATCCCCCTAGGGTTCAGGTATTGTAAAACATGAATTGTTTCTCCAGAAAGTGCGAAAAAAAGTTTGGGAAATGTGCTGGGTTACAGGTCTGGGCCTGTCGCAAGGAGCTTGATGGTCGAGCCTGCATCCGGAAGTCCTAATTAAATTTTTTTTAATTAACCCAGAAAAAAGTGTGCGTGTTCGTCCGTTAGTATATTCGCTATCATGTCCCAAATTGTTAGGACAAAATATTTGTTATTCTAGGAAAAAAAGCCAGGGGAATCTAAAACTGATAGAATCGATAATTTTCTAAGTATTACATGCCCTTAAGACTAAAAAGTTTTTGCATCACCAGAAATTATTTCTCATTTATTGAAGAATGAGCAAAAGTACAAATGTTTCGGTTTCATTTAGTAAACACCGAAAAGGCGTAGTTGTCAGAGGTTAAACCCGTAATCCATTTTGCTTATATTTAGTTATTTTGTAGTATTTATGGTGCTAAACAGTGGTGCTAAACGATTTTGCAAAACTTTTAATTTTTCAAAAGTCATAAGCAATTAAAAATTCAAGACCTTCTTTAAGATTTCTTATTTCTGTATCAATTGACGTTACAACAAAAAGTCCTTATGAATCTTACGTAATAAATTAAAAAGATATTCATAAATTGTGAACTTCTTAGGGTTTTCAATAGCAAAACAATTTCTAATGATTTTTCTTCTCTCGGAAGGGAATTATTTCAAGAGATAAAATTGTTTTAAATTATATTTAAAGGCATCCTAAGTGTATATAAAAATGTTTAAAGTTCATAACTCTCGACACGCTGTACTGGCAAGGGGTTACCGATTTTCATGAGACTCAAATAGGTGAAAGCACATCGGAAGCTATTAGGTACGTATTTTTTTTAGCTGCAATTGGGCAATTGCTTTTAAGATGTTAGTAATAAACCGTTTTTTTTTTAATATATGTGTGAACATTATTCTTTCACTTAGGAAGAGTGCTAGGCAGACGCTGAATAGTTTTCAGTAAAATAAGACACGAAGCTATCCAAGAATGACAGGGACATTTACTTTAACCGAATATTTTGGGTAGAGTATCCTCCTTATCCTTCTTCATAGCAGTGATGCTCTAGACGGCCGGAGCCGAGAATTCGATCACGAATATAGTTCGTTTATCGAAGCTTTGGAGAACGATGTCAGGTATCAAGTGTGCAACGGAGACGGTTGTTCGAAAATTGTAGTTCCAGAAAATTGACTTTCTCCCTTGGAGCGCTCGGCAGAGCAGTGTCGCGGCGCTCTGCACCTATCGCTGGGAACTTCTTGACATAAAATGTGGGCGCAGTATACTAAGGTGGAAATTACATCCTCCTGGAACGTGAAAATGAAACCCTCTTTATCTGAATTAAGCCCTGATGATTTGAGAAAAGCCAAATTTTTTCCTTTTGACAAGGACTGTTCTTTTACATTTCTGTAAAATGTTCCGTGCATTTTTTTTAAATTAGCTCTTGCGGAGATTTTCAACCTCTGCTTTCTTTACTTCGGCTTTTAGAAAAGAACCATCTGGATAGAGCAATGCACTTTCCTTACTCCTGATGTTAAAATTCAGGCCAAGGGTCTCTGCCGTCTGATCTGCGGTTTTGTAAAGGAATGCTCCTTTGCTAAACATTTCGTGGTTTCTGACCATTTTTATGAGAGGATCTCGACCATTTACAACGATGTTGTAAGCTGTACTTAGAACAATTCAATTATAGAGACACTGGCGATTCAGAAGCCCGCGTCCGCCTTGGCGGCGTGAACTGTATAATCGCGGAACAGACGAATTGATATGCAAGAGACTCTTTGTCCATAAACCACTCCAAACGAGTAAAGTAGAACAGGCACGGCAAGCGTGCTAGTCACAGATACCTTGTTCAACGCCGACAGATTTGAGGACCAAATCTTCCGAGCAAGATGCTTGTACTTGCTTCGGAGAGACTCCTTCACTGATGTTGCGTCCTGAATGCGGCTGTGAAGCACGCCCACGTACGTATAGGTTTATCCAGTATCAAGATGTCTAATAAAACTTAATTACAGGAGTTCAGGGTCCTCGGGAATGCCAATAACACCAGTACACAAAAAAGTGGTTTACGCGGAGGATTATACCAGCATATCTCTATGTATTTGGGGTCGCTTAATCCGAATCTGAGGTTCAAATGACCCAGGTGGCTCATATTTGTTCAAACAACGCAAAAATCTACGAAAACAGCGATTTTTGTGTATATTTAAAAAAAAAGAAAAATATATTGTCAGGCCCAGTGGTCTTAATCAGCATATCTATATGCTTTTGGGGTCGCTTAATCCGAATCCGGTGTTCAAATAACCCAGTTGGCTAATATTTTTTCGAGCAACGCAAAAATCGATGAAAACAGCTATTTTTCGTGGATATTTTTGCAAAAAAATCATGTATGGTGGTCTTAATCAGCATATTTATATGTTTTTGTGGTCACTGAATTCGAATCCGAGGTCCAAATAACCCAGTTGGCTTATATTCTTTCGAAAAACGCAAAAATATAAGTTTTTGTCATTTTTACGTCTATTTTTACGTTTTTTTCCAAAAAATGCGAGCCAACAGGGTTATGTGGACACCGGATTCGGATTCAGCGACCCAAAACCATATAGATATATCTATATCTATTTTACGTCTTTTTTTGCGTTTTTCGAATAAATATGAGACAACTGGGTTATTTGGATCCCGGGTTTTGTGTGCCGGTGTAATCTTTTCTTTTTCGAGACGTGCTTATCATATTTCTGTATCTCGCTCACACGACTCAGAATTCCTATGGGTGTCGCCAGCCCTAAAGTCGTCCATATAAAATACATGAGTGACCTTATGCTTTCGATGATTAGTGTCGCCAAAAAGGCATCCAGAAGAATTTCTTAGTGCGAGAGATAGAGGCAGAAGTGTGATGCAAAAAAGCAGAGGACTCATGGTATGCCCTGAAAGACGCCCCTGTGGAAGGTGACGTTCTTTGTCACTCGA
>NC_046660.1:145121771-145126952 GCF_010883055.1 Belonocnema kinseyi
GTAACTAAATAATTTGAGAGGTTTCAATATAAAATTATCGAACACTTTCAATTTAAAAATTCAGATGACATATTTAAATAGCTTTAAATTTGAAATTATTCATCCGGTTCTATACGGAATTTGTTCGGTGCATATAATTTCTCCTATCTGGTTTTGTATCCGATTATATGCGAAATATTTTCGGTGTCCTGTATAACTCTATACGGTTTTCATCGGATTCTATCCGGATACTTATACGGTATTCATGTCTGGTTTTAAATCTGGTTCTATACGAAATTTGTTCGGTATATACTATTTTTTTATCTGGTTTTTGCCCGTGTGTATACGAAATATTTTCGGTATCGAGTAATTCTGTACGGTTATCTTCCGATTCTATCCGGATACTTATACGGTATTTGTGTCTGTTTATATATCTGATTCTATGCGGAACTTGTTCGGTGTACACGATTTTCTCTATCGGGTTTTTTATCCGGTTATATGCGAAATATTTTCGGTTTTCTCTAAAACCCTATACGGACTTCATCGGATTCTATCCGAATATTTATACGGTATTTGTATCTGGTTTTAAAGCTGGTTCAATACGGAATTAGTTCGGTGTATACAATTCTTCTGTTTTTTTATCCGGTTGTATACGAAATATTTTCGGTATCGAGTAACCCAGTACGGTTTTCTTCCAATTTCATTCGGATAATTATACAGTATTTGTGTATAATTTTAAATCTGGTTCTATGCGGAACTTGTTCGGTGTGCAAAATTTTCTCTGTCTGGTTTTTTATCCGTTTATATACGAAATATTTTCGATGCCCAATAAAGCCCTATACAGTTTTCATCGGACCCTATCCAGATACTTATACGGTATTTATGTCTGATTTTAAGTCTGGTTCTATGCGGAACTTGATCGGTGTATAAAAATTTTTTATCTGATTTTTTATCCGGTTATATGCGAAAGTTTTTCGTAACCTGCTATTTGCCCTACACGGTTTTTATCTGATTTTATCCGGATTCTTATGCGGTTTCTAATAACTTAATTTATTGGACGGTTCATAAAATTCTTCCTATTTGATTCCTTATCCGGTTATTTGCGTAATACTTTCGGGTAGCTAATTTTATTGGTTGTGTCAGGAACTCTTTATATCTGTGAAATGCTATATCCTAAACGAGTGTTTCTTATCTGGAGGTGACGGGTAACTCTAAAAAGGAAAATACATTTTGATGAAAACTTATGAAAACAGCTAGAACGTTAAAGGAAGGCAAAACAAGGAAAAAGCAGCAATAGAATTCAAATTTTAACAAATTGTATTTTCAAACTTTTTTCAAAAGAAAATTATATTTATAATATATTTTTTAATTAAAACTAGTTTTACTGTAATATGGGACCTTTCGACTCCATCCAAGCTCCATATTGTCACTTCATGGATAGAATATCTGTAACATGAGAAGAATAATGATTTTAAAAGTATTAAATTTTACTTCAATTTTGTCTGGATAATTTGAGATCATTTAAAATAAACATTTTTAAAAAAGTTCGTCATATTTAATTAAAATTTCTCGTTTAAAAATCAGATGTTTCGTACGGAATCGTCAAAATCATCGTCTGTTTTATTTCCATCTTCCTCAGCTACTTTCTCAGTTTCGTCTTCAAGCTTGTTTTCTTTGGATTTCTCCTTCTGTTAAAATAATTCAATGATTCACTTTCAGTTGAAATTAATATATAAATCGACGTTATGCACCGTTAACTCTATATTTTTTATTACCTCATTTGCATCGCTGCCATCTTCCAATTCTTCAGTCCTTTCAGGTATGCCTCCCTCAGCTAATTTCTCAGTTTCGTGTTCAAGCTGGTATTCTGTGGATTTCTCATTCTGTTAAAATAAGTCAATGATTCACTTTCGGTTGAAATTAATAAAAAAATCGGCATTATTCAACGTTAATTTAATCTTTTTGAATACCTCAATTACATCGCTGTCATCATCCAATTCTTCAGTCTTAGCAGATACGACTCCCTCAGCTACTTTCTCAGTTTCGTTTTCAAGCTTGTTTTCTTTGGATTTCTCATTCTATTAAAATAATGCAATGATTCACTTTCAGTTGAAATTAATAAATAAATCGATGTTATGCAACGTTAACTTCATCTTTTATATTACCTGATTTGTATCGCTGTCATTTTCCAATTCTTCAGTCCTTTCAGGTACGTCTCCCTCAGCTAATTTCTCAGTTTCTTATTCAAGCTTGTATTCTTTGGATTTCTCATTCTGTTAAAATAAGTCAATGATTCACTTTCAGTTTAAATTAATAAACAAAACGATATTTTGCAACATTAACGTCATTATTTTCATTACCTCTTTTGCTTCGCTGTCATCATCTTCCACAAAATTTTTCGACTTTTTCTTACATTTCTCATTATCTCCTTCTCTTCTCTTACGTTTAGCACTTTGTCTCGAGGACCGATATAAATCACTTATTTTTTTGGCAATATAAGTATTGATACACTTAATGTGTGTTGCGATCTCGTCATTTGAAAAAATTCTTTTCTGTGTCATCCAATGTAGAGTAATTGCTACAAAAAATATAACAATTAGGAACAAAATTACGTACTACAGAATCAAAGGAATCTAATAGAGGAAAAATGAAGATTACCGTTTACAGCGTCTAGACCATGCGTACTGAGCGCAGGTTTCGCAAGTACTCCTTTGCTTTTGTATACATTACTTACAGTATTTTTAACACTAGATTATCGCAAAACTTTTTCCCCAAATATGAGACAAGCAACGTTTGCTGCGAAGATGAAGGGTGTAAGTTTACGTCTAATCCTTAATTGATCGTACTTTATTCTGTCAATCCATACACCGTGTCCTGCGTGAATCTATCATAAAGAAAAAGAAAGGGAAAGAGCTTTAATAAACATTTTATAATAAAAATACACCTATTTTTAGTTTGGTTTACAAAAATAAAATATGTATCTCTTTAAAAAAAGTTCAAAAAAGCATTTATTTTTAACAGAAAAACAAGTAAGAGAAATGTTTATTTAACAAAACCTCTTTATCCAAAACATTCGAAATAATAACCTTGTACATTAGAAATGCAATTCAGCACTTTATGCTGTAGCTCTATATTCAGAGCTCTTACAGCTCTTAATTTTGTTTCAAGTTCTAGAATACGTCGTTTGAACAGCAAACATCTGTCGCAATGCCTATTTTTAATAACGATGACAAAATTAAGGTTTTTTAAAAATTAAGGGCGAAAGTTTCATATCTAAAAAATATTTTTAAAATCTGAAAACCTGTTAATGTGAATAATATTTTCTTCTATAGTGTCTTCTTTTTGTGACTTTTCGCTTTCATTTTCCACTGCTACTTGCATTTTTTCATTATTTAAGATATTGAGTAGCTTCAATTATACAAATAAGATTTCATACATAAGGAAGGAATAAATCTTAATCTAACTGTACATGTGTGGAAATAATTCATGGAAATAATTCAATACACTGTTCCAGCCTAGACCGCCACGAGTCTATACTGGCGCTATCTCGAGAAACTATGCTGGGGCAGTGCGCAAATGTAACGCTCCAATCTACTATCCGCTATCTACAACAGCGGCACTGGCGCTTTCTAGTGAATCTAGTAAAATCTAGTAGATCTAGATGCGACCTAGATTGCAAATTTAATGATTATTTTTATAATTAAATCATTCCTAACATAAAAGCACTATGAGCTACATTAAGAATATTAACAAATTCCAGATCTCTGTAAGAAAAATGAAATATAGCTCGTATGTGCTTTTTTGACAGAATGCTTCCAAATGTTATTGATAAAAAAGCAAATCTCAATTGAAAATGTTTTGGAAACAGAAGCTAAACTCAAAATTGAATTCTCATTTTACTCCATAAATATTAGAATTACATATTTTTTAAATCATTAGGGCCTATTCCTGAATTGAATCAAATTTTTATTCGAGGTTAAAAATTATTAAATTTCAATAGCTTTTATGAGAGACTTTTTTTTCAAATGCTGGGGTTAGAATAAAAAAAAACACCTTATACAAAAACTATTGGAATTAGTCAATGTTCTACTCCGAATAAAGATTTAATTAAAAAGAGGACTAAGCCCTGATGATCTATAAAAAATGTAATTCTAGCATTTATGGAGTAAAATGAGAAAATCCAGTTTTGAGGTTGGGTCTTGATTCCAACGCCCTTACGTCGAAAAAGGATCTGGAAAAGTTCAAACCTCGTGGTCGCGAAATGAAAAGTATTCACACTGAATAGCGGCATAGCAAACATCTGATTCTTGCAATCCGGTTCCCGTCATTGTAGCCAAATTTTTTGGTAGCAGTTTTGAAATTGCACTGCATTATGAAAGTTGAATGCTGTTGGAAGCACTGCATAACATTTGAAGTTAGGAAATATGTCATTTTAATGTAGATGAGTATTGGATACATGTAAGACGAAAAGGAAAATTACTTTCCTAGAAAACCTAACGATAAAATGTCTTTATTGAGCAATAACTTTTTATATTACCTTTGTCTTTCATTTAATAGTTTACCAATAAACAATGTATAGTGCGTCGGAGCAATCGATATTCAGTGATGAATTTAATTAACAAATTTGCGCTATGAGACATCACTGACAACACAGGCAACTTTATTTCTTCTATTTCCTTTGATCTGAGCACTGCAATAAATGTAATTTGTTATCTTTTATTAATTAGTTTTTAAATAACGCCTTCTTTTTCAAAGTCCAAATAGAAGTACTTTTTATCTCCAAGCTAGATTTTAGTCAGAATTTTTATTTTAATGTGATTTCAAATTCTGGCTAGCAACATTAGTGGGTCTACATAGAAATGCGTGATGGATTTTTCTATCTAGTAGGTATAGATAGCGCCAATCTAATTTGGCATGAACAGACAGCCCAGTGATCCCAGATCTGAAACGAGATGCGGTCCAATACTATGACAGGGCTATGTCCGTGTGAATATAGTAGGAGACGCTGTAAATGACTGAGTTGCGCGCGCAACCCATTTCTCCTCTTCTGAATTTGAAAACTCGAAGCTGCACGATTGCCGGTCGGAGCACCTCGTCGAATCTATTTATATATCTATCTGCTACCAGCTAACTGCTTTGAAATAAATTCAGGAGATTGGGATTTTAATATTTCCAGATTTCGATGCGGACGATTCTCATGAT
>NC_046660.1:145127052-145134185 GCF_010883055.1 Belonocnema kinseyi
CGAAATTCTGAGGGGACAACGTTTTGCCTACGTTTTGATGTAAATCCATTTTAAATGGACTCCTTGTGCATTTGGTGAAAAAGCGTTCCGAGGTGACAACGTTCAGTATTTATCTGCATTATCGCCTACCTAGTTCGAGCATATCACCGGCGCTAGTGTCGCCATACTTTCAGATATGGCCTGCGCGTTGACACCTCTTTCGTATATAAGGAAAATCACAGAATCGGTCTGTGCCTTTCGCCGGCCGACATTTGGCAACTGACAAATAGTAAGGTTCAATCCTTAATGTAAAATTCTTGTAGGTGGAAGTCAAAATTTCAGTCAATTACTTGTCAGTTTAATGAAATTATGTCTGAGAGATTCTCAGTACGTAAATGGTAGACGTTTCGACTGTACGTCGACAGTCCTCATCAGTATAAAGTACTACTTTCTACGAAATTTTGCACCTGTGTGATCATAATACGTACTTTGTAAACATAAAGACTTTAAAAAGGACAGAAATGGTGACAGTTCTTAAAAAATTATGTTCGAAATAGTCAAAAAAGAAAATAACAAATTGGAGTAGTAATACAAATAATTGAGTGTCGCGATAATTAAAATAGAAACAAAAATTATATATATTCTATTATTATTACCTGTATGTTAAATTTAATTTTTTAGTTATTGAAATGACTCCGTCTGCTGGACGGACTTAAATAAAGATTGAGATTATTGTTGACATTGAAGAACACATACTTATCACATGCCGTCCAGCAGACTGAATGATTACAGCAAGGAATTTAAACGGCGTATAGACTGTAGGTTGATTCACATTGACTTGGTGGTTAATTATTATCTATTGCGCATGACACATCATTATGGGGCGCTAACGGTACATTGCTGTAGAAGAGAAGGAAAAGAGAGAGAAGCGAGATAAAAGGATATTTATTTTAGATTATAATGAGAAATATCATTGAGTTCCATGAATAAAACTATTTTAGGTTCCCTACCGAAAGAAATCTCTGAGTATATTCTAAAGATTCTCTAGGGTCAGAAAAGCTCAGAGAAATTCTCGGTGTTCTACCCGGTTCTATCTGCCTCTTAAGCGAACACCTGAACAAGGAAATTAAATTATTTCCGCAGCGGAGTCTTATCCGGCTCTGTCCGGAATATTGTCGGAAATTAAGTTTGGTTATGGGTTTGCATCTAATAACGAGAAAGTAACAACTAGAATATGAAATGTCAAATTTACTTTTCCTTTCGCTTATAGAATGTACACATAACTTTTAATTTTAACTATTCAATTCGTGTGTCGTACTAAGAAAATATTTTCTCATTATCTTATTGAATTTCAAAGACATTTGGTAACGTACAAAGATAAGTAATATTGTCTAACTGTAAATGGACACACTTTTCATACAATTCCGTTACTCGAATAATGTCTTTGTCTTTTCTATCTTCAACTTTGAATAAATGATTGATTTCGACATCACCAATCTTTGAAAGAGAGGCTTTTTGTTCTATACAAGTCAAGATTACTTTAGTGACATTAATGTACACTTTCTGATAGAGCAATTCCGTCACAGTTCAGAATGTGTGTAATGCTTGAACGAATTTCCTGTTTTTTAAACAGAAGACGGTGGCATCAGTTTTTAGGGATCTATCGTACTGTGCAGAATGGATTACCATCTTAGAAAATATACATCGATCAAATTCAAGAACCTGACTGCCATGAGGTGTGGGGAAACTGTTGATGGGATAACCATTTCCGATCAAAACAACGTCCCCGCTACGATAGAATGATGCAGCCTCATTCCTAAAAAATAATTGATCGCAATACTGTAAGACGTTAGGAGATTGAACCACTTCTAACACGGGGCTTCGAAAAATATTTGCTTGTATCGTCATCTGTGCCATTTGGTCATAGACACCTTTAGGTCTGTGTACACATTCTTTCAAATAGTAGATAGCATTTTCAAATGGAAATGTCGAATTGGCCCAAACTGGACCACAATATCTGACACCTTCAACTGAATGCTTCAAACTGTGGACATTAACAGTCATATAATTTTCGCCATAAATAAATTTAAAAAAGTAGACAAACTTATGTAGGTCGTATTCAGTTTTCCGTAATTCTTCTTCAGTAATACTACTTTGAAGAAGTGTATAGATACTTTTGACAAATAAAGAAAAATGTTGAAGAGCACAGTTATCTAAAATTCCTTGCTAACAAGGAATTGCATAGAAAAGTAGCTAGCTATGCCACTCTGATGCTTTCCACTTAGGTACATTTTTCTGTAACCAAAGGTCTTACATTTCGATGTAACTCGTGCGGTGGAGTCATTTTCATCAGTCTCTCATTAATGATGACTTGCTGTGTCTTTGTTAGATAAATAGGACTATGTGGATTAGTCCAAAGATTCCAGAAAAAAAGTGCAACTCCAATTAAGTCCGCATGTAAATAATCCCTAAAAAAGCCCCATTCCATATCAAATCCTTGTAATTCAGTTAAAACGGGAAATCTCTTTACACCCCTGTTTTAATTTTCCTTCGCTGCTTCTTTCTAATGTGGTGTTACCAGTGACCCTGTTTGTACACGTTCATAATTTTCATCAGCATTTTCTTCGGTAACCTTTTTTTCACCATTTTTTCTTTATCCTTACTTTCTGAGTCGCCATTTTCCTTATCCTCATTTACTGCTTCAACTTGTTTCTCTTTACAAGACAGTTCCTTTTCCTTCTGAGCAGCTTCCATGTCCAGCAGATATTGGAAGTGACTTCTTTTTGCTGGTTCGTTTTCTTCCATTAAATATCTCATGGAACCATATAAATACTTTCCTTCAGAGTAATACCAAGAGCACCCGAAAGAGCCATTGGACTGAGCTCTATTTTATAAAATAGGACGAGCCACGCTATCGACGTTGCAGGCTAATGGCCGTACCACAAAACGTATATTTTTTCGTCAATATTCATGAAAAATCCAACTTTTTCTAAGATTTTCACTTGTTCCACAAATGATTTCATAAACATATTTATCATTGTAGGTTTAGGTTCTTTTTTGCCCATCCATGAACCTGCTAACAATGGATATGCGAAACGTACCTTTGGAGGCAATTCATTTAAAAAGAACAGATTTGGCCAAAAGGACACTTTTGAGCTTTCATGTAAAGGGGCTCCATCTGTGCTAAACATGAATGTTAACAGTATGCAGTCACCCTTCATTTCCGCAACGATTCTTTTAAACAGAAGTCCATCGTAAACATCCTTTATGACTCCTTCAGCGCAATCAGTAGGCTTTGCATACTTCAAATTTTCAAATAAAGCGTCTTTAATAACTGCTATTTTCAATAAAGAAACTATTTGGTATTTTATATCTATCGATATAAAGTAATCTAATTTGTTCATAGATAATGGAAACATCTGTAAACACGTTTTACAAATAACATTGTGTTTCTTAAATTTATTTTTCGTGGAGGGCTCTTCTAATTCCATAAAACATACTTGGCAGTAGAAATGGTATTTAATCACGGTTTCAGGCGGATCGAACATTTTCGATAAGTAATAATCAATTATGTCCCAAGTAATCTTTAAGCTCTTTCATATTGAAAACTGAAGAATCAATATCATTTTGAAATTGTAACGGCTGAGTTGATTATGCATTCGCATTTGCAAGATCATTGTCATTTGAACACTCCGAAAAGGACGATATTTCTGGTAGGTATGTCATATGTGTAGCTATTCCAGTCGAATTGGGAAATGCGGGTGTAAGATTTTCAGTGCAATTCATTGGTTTCTCTATAACAAAAAATATAAGATTACATGTAACAATTTGGGTATAATATACTTTTTTCACATTCATCGAATATCCATTATATCCATTCTATTCAGTATTAATGTACAATAATGTTCAGCGATGCCTTTCTTCGTTTTTAATTGTGAATATGCTGGCCCAACCCTGGTTTTCATAAGATTGTAAAGGAATCCAGGGTTGGGTCGTTTAGTTTTAAATGAAAAACAGAGGAAGGCATCATTGAACATTACTGTATAGTACAAGTCAGATTTGCGGGAACCATCTGTTTTTAATTGTTGCTTAAATTCCCTTCATGTTAATTATGCTGAAGTTAAAAATTTGACTCCTGAAAAGTTGAAAGCTCTTAAAATTTAGTTTAACTTGTGTCCAGGATGAAACTAATTTGTCCATTTTACAAGATATTGAAAATATAGTTCAAATTTTAATTTTTTATTAAATTTTAAATAACGTTCTAAATAAACAACATTTTTTAATACTCATCGGTTTATTTTGAAAGTAAATTTCTACAGTATTATAACAAATATATAATCATGAAGTTTCTATAAAAATCCCTTAAAATATTTATTCATTTAATTTTTATTATGATTAGAATACAAATTCGATGTTTTTGAATTTTTACAATTGGACTGTTACATCTTTAACTTTGCATTTTACAAAAAGAAGAAATTGCTTGTCCATTCTGAGTTGCTGTTGTGATTCTATATAAATTTACCTTCAAAGTGAGGTAAAGCACATTAAAAATTATTTATTATTTCGAATGTTATTTAAAATGTACAAAAAAAATTAATTTGAACTCTTGAGCGAACATCACAAAAAGAAAATTAAATTATTTAAAATTTGAACTACTTTTGTAATATCTTCTTATAAAACCAAAAAACAAATGGTCCCACAATTCTGACCGATAGTGTAGGCATCTAATATTTTTGAAAATTTTTTAAGTTTAGAGGTTAATTTTTTGCAAATTGGCAGTTTTCATATTTTTCTTTTGACGAAATTAAATTTAAAATTTAGAAACACCAAAACGTGTTTTTACCCAGATAAGATTCATCATGTGTTCATAATTTTTTATAAACTTTTTCATTAATAACTCTACTTGGACGGCAGTTATCGCCTGAAGGGCCATGCACCAAAAAATACAATGATTTTACCGTTAGAATCTTATCCAAGTGTTAAAAATATATTTAAATATTGCCACCAACAAAATTGAATATATGAAGTGTACAATTTTTAATATTTTTGTAGGCTAAAGGCATTCACCAACTTTGTGTATAATTTTAACGTCACTAACATTGCATCCACTTGCATTTGCTTCATTCCACCACTCTTTTTATTGCCCATGAGACTTGCTATTTCTGTAAAAAAGCACCTGCATAATTTTATATTCTAAAACTCCATTGTTTATTGTTAATCAGTATTTGCAAATAACAAGAAATATTATCGGCAATGTAGAATAAAATATACTACATATTGTAAAATATTTTTTCCATCTTTTTCATTTTAACTTGCCTCTGTCCAAAGCAGAATTAAGCATGTTCCTCCGTCGTCGAGCTGTTTCCAGATGTAAAATTTCTCCGCCATCGGACAAGTAAGACTGCTTTTTCTTTTTTTTTCTGTTAAATTTATTATTATCACTCATTTCTGAAAAGTGAGCACAAAATATAGAATAATTATATATTCATAATGTTTCATATACATAACCTTAAAACTTACTACTGAATCTTGATGAGAAACTTAAAGAAGAAACTTGAGGAACACAACTGCAGAATTTTGTTGTAGTCTCTTGAAAATCAAATAGCCATATTTGCACTTCAAATTCACAATAAATTTGATAAATTCTAGTTTTCTGTGTAAATTACACCACTGCAGATATCGCGGGCGGCTTCACGTAAAATAGTCTTTTCAAATACTCACTTAAAATTAATTTTTCAAACTAAAAAATCATTTTCAATTTTCTTAGCAATCACAGCAATTTTTGTTATTCTTTTTGAATATTTTACAATTCTCAAAAGCTTTTTTTTTAATCTGCAAAAATCTACATCGTTTTTCAAAATATTTCAAATAATTTCAAGTTTTAAATTAATTTTGAATATTATTCTAAATTAAAATTGTAGCGTTCAAACTTAAAATTTAGCTCATTACAATTTTAACAAATCAAGGCTTTTTATTTCTAACCACTTTGTTCAAATTTGTATAGTTTTTAATTATTGTTTATAATGGTCTGTCCCAGATCTGAATTATATTTTTTTTTCAAAAAATCTCTGATCCAATTCAGAAATACATAAAATTGCTTTGAAAAACATTTTTAATTCAGAAATATTTCATTTAAACGCTCAATAATTCATACGTATAAAACACAAACTTTTAACACCTTTTAATTTTACAATTTTTTAAATAAAATTATTTTAAAATACGAAACAACCGTTTACAAATATTTATGACTTTAACATTTTAGAGATTTCTGGTTAAAAAAAATTTTAGTTCGCCAATTGAAAATGTTAGAAATTAACTTACTATCAAAATAATTGAATTTTCAACTAAAGAAAAAAGAGAATAACAAATTTCCAACAAAATAATTACATTTTCTACTAAAATGATAAATATTCAACAACAAAAGAAGTTTTAATTTTTGATTAAAAACTGTTGAACTCATCCAAAAAGATATTAATTTTACACAAGAGTTGAGTTTTTAGTCAATAAGGATTCTTTTTAAATTGTTGAATTTCAAAGCCAAAAAGATGTTTTTACAAAACAGTGTAAACTTATTTTTAAACGGAATAGTTCAAGGACTTCTGGTTAAAAAATATAAACTTACTTTCAATGCTTTATTCAACTTTCAATTCGTTTATTTTAAGTCGCTTTATACAGTCTGTCAAGTTAAAGCGTGGGTGGCTTTACTCGCAGTCGGTAAGGTGTATCGACATGATTTTGGTGTCAAAATATTAAGAAGAGCTCCCTCTTTCATGTATGAATAATTTTTACATTATAATTTGTATATCCAAACTCAAAAGTCTTATTTACGAGTTGACAATTTTAAAAATCGAACGGTGTAACAAAACAGTTTCATTTTCAACTAAAAATTTTAAAAAATAAAGTTGCAACCAAATCCTTCAATTTTTAACGAAGGAGATAAATTTTCATTTAAAATTATGAATCTTCATAAAAAAAGGCTTACATTTTTTATTAAAAACTGTTGAACTCATCAAAAAAGAAAAATTTTTCACAAAACAGTTGAATTATCAGTCTAACTAAAATAATGAATTTTCAAAAAAAAAGATAAAAGTTTTTTTTATTAAAAACAGTTGAAGTCATCCAAAAAAGTAATTTTTTTACCAAATAGTTGACTT
>NC_046660.1:145134285-145135507 GCF_010883055.1 Belonocnema kinseyi
TTTCAGTTCATAATAATTTTGTTATTGCATTTATATTTTGACACAATCTAAATTAAATTTTGTCATTTGGACAATCTTTGTTAAATTAACACCAAAATATTGTCAAATATATTTTTTATGAATTAAAAAATTGAGAAATAACAAAGGGCAAAATATAGAAAACAAACATGCAAATTAAAGGGATTGCGAGGTTGCTTTGTTTATGTTCTTTCCTTACTTATTTTTTTGGTACGTAAAGTTTAACTTTTTATTTATATAACATTTTATAATTGTAAAAAAAATTGCGATAGTCAAAGAATGACATTTTGAACCTTGGTGCTTTATAGGTGAATTTTAATCAATGATTTCTGAACATCCTTGATTATGTCTGGTTTCATCCAAACATTATCCAATTCGTGAATTTGTTTTCATTTACTCCTTATTATGTATTCTTTATGTATGTATTCTCCTTATGTGTGCTTATCGAATGTCTCGAAGAAAAAGTTCAGATTTCCGAAATGTTGCGGCATTAGTAACATTAATAACAGAAAATTGTTAATAGCATTTTAGATTAATAACACATTCATTAGCTTTTTTTAAGGTAAACAACTTTTATCTATTTATTTTTTTCATTGCTTATGTCGTTTGTCCAAACACTTATATCTTATATTTTTAATGTTGTTTTTTTTTACGACTAAAACAAAAACTACCCTTCGTATGAAAAAGTAATTGATAAAAAACTTTTGGATCTTTTTAAGGTGCACAATTTTTTATTTCTCTTCTTTTCTCCGCATCTTGCACAGTTTGATTACTAAATTAAATTTATGCCAATCAACTTGATCTTTAGTTTCTGACGCAAAAACCTGTATTTCGTGTCCACACGTAAATTTTTACACAAATGTAATAACTTTTTTGATGATAATGTAAAAAATATCTGTACTCTGAGTACTGCCGTGATTTGAAATTTTGAAGATTTGGAATTTCAAATTATTTAGTTTTCAAGATTTATATTTTAAAGGTATAATATGATTTTTTTTTAAAGTTCAATTTTGAAGACTTGTAATGGAAAATTCTTTAATTTTAACGATCTGCAATTTAAAACTCTTTAATTTAAAATATTTGCAATCAGAAACTCTGGAAATTTAAATGATGTATAAATAAAATAAATAACAAATAAATTAATTAATTTAAATCTAACAAAATTCTAATTAAATTTAATTGAATAACAAAATAAAATAAAAAT
>NC_046660.1:145135607-145144748 GCF_010883055.1 Belonocnema kinseyi
ATAATATTAAAGAACAATGTATAGATATTGCACTAAAAGTTTTATCTGTTAGAATAAAAATATAATATGGCGAAGTAAATAAATTGTTACTTATAAAAGAATTTCAAAAGATGAGAAATAACAAAGATATATTTGGAAATAATCAAATAACTTTAGAAATATTACAAAATATATGAAACGGAAATATAAATTATACATATAATTTTCTCTCTGGTATCTATTAAAATAACCATGTCTTACAAAGCGTGGATATTTTACGTTTGTTATGAAATGTTCGCAATTTAATTTTAATTTAAATGGTTCTTGTCCAAGCTAAGTTTACCATCAGTGCGCCTCGAAGGTGTGCCGAGAGTTGCTTACAGCGCTCCAAGTGGCTCTTGGAAAACTATATGGGAAGGTGATATTTACGGGGAGCGGTGGGTAGAGGGGAAGTGACTTTTTTCGCCGGACGCGCCTTCTATATTTATGGCGGGTAACTGAGCTCGCACCGCATCTAGGTTTATAATATCTTTGGCTAGCAGTACATTGCTGTAGAAGAGAATGAAAAGAGAGAGAGAGAGAAGCAAGATAAAACGATATTTATTTTAGATTATGATGAGAAATTGTAGAATTATAGTTTAAGAGAAAATTGTATATCATTGAGTTGCATGAATAAGGCTATTGTAGGTTATGCTCATATTATCTATGCTGTTCTAAAATTAACATTGTTGGTATTTTTAACAATATAAAACATTTCCATAAACATACAGTTGAAGTAGTATGCTTCTTTAGCTCAAATAATAAAGTTTTCAAAATCAAATGAGTGTTTGTTTAAAGTTGCATGTTTTGAAAGAGTAGTGTTAAGTCTTTTGTTATTGCAATCTCTCATGTGTTCCTTTAATCTTACATCGATGTACCGTTTTCTTTCGCCAATATAACATTGTTCACAATCTAAGCATGTTAATTTATATATTACGTTAGTAATTTTATTTTTCGGAATTGGATCCTTTTGAGTTCTGCACAAACTGAAAGGCTCTTTAACAGGTTTGAAAATGATTTTTATGTCATGTTTTTTGTATAATTTTTGGAGAATTCTGGACATTTGTGGATTATAAGGTAAAACAATAGAACGATCTAAGTTCAAATCACTGTTTAAGTTGTCGTTAATATTCTGGCTAGACCTAAGAGTTTTACTAACTCATTGTTCTATTAACTTGTTAACAAGTTTTTCAGGGAAACCATTGGTTTTAAGTGTGTGAGAAACAATTTCTAAATTTGTATGGTGGATAGAGACGTAGGAAAGTTTACTGGCTCTGTCTACTAAATTGTTGATAATACTAGTTTTATAAAGAGGATATGTGATAAAATGGAAATTTGTGTATCTGCCAGACTACCATTAATATTGGAGATTTGTACATCTAGGAAGGCAATACTTTTCTCATGCTCATATTCAATAGTGAATTGTAATCTGTAATGATAGTTATTAAACAATTCTTTAAACGTTTCAATTTGATTGTGGGGTGGACAAGAAAGAATGTTGTCGACATTTCTATAGAAAAAAGTGCAGAAAATTTCTGGTTATTAGAGACAATACCTTGTTCTAAGGATTCCATTAATAAATCAGATGCTGCGGCAGAGATGGGAGAACCCACAGGTACGTCGTATGCCTGTTAATAGAATTTTCCTTGAAACGTTCAATAAGCATTCTCCAAGCAGAATGTTAACAATTGTATAAAAAATTCGTAAGGTAATTTAGTATGATGTTTGATTGAGTTTCATTTGTTTTTTACGGCATCAAGAACGAGATCGCGTGGAATGTTAGTGAAAAGTGATTTTACGTCAAGACTGAAAAATTCATATCGATTAGGAACTGTACATTTATTAATCTTTTCCACAAAGTTCCAGCTATCTTTAACATGTCGAGAAGTATTACCTAAAACTGCTTTAATAGAATTTGCTAGATATTTTGAGATGTAGTATAAAGGCAATCCTATAAATGATATTACTGGAGGTAATGGACAATCTACTTTATGGTTCTTTGGAAGTCCATAGTTACTAGTGCATTTCAAGATTCTAACGGAGTCTATATTAAGTATACCAAGTAGGAAGAACTCATCAATTATTTTTTCAAGTTCCCATTGTACTTGCCTAGTAGGATCTCTATTGAGTAATTTATATGTAGAGGTTTCATTTAACAGAGATAAGTATTTATTGGTATATTCTGCATTATCCAAAAGAACGGTTATATTACCTTTGTCAGCGGTAGTAACAATCATGTTTTTGTGTTTAGATAAGAATTCTTTACTTTCGATGGTCAATTGTGTGAAATGAGATTTAAAATTAATATGATTTTTATTTATAAGGAAACGTTGTAAATTGAAAGCTAATTCAGATCTAAATTCATTCCTATTATTATCCTCTATAAGATGTATATTAACCTCAGTGTTACACAAGGTATCTTTTACAAATGAGTTCTTGTTATTATATGGTAAACAAAAGTTTTTTCCCAGACTAAGGTAATATTCCACGTTGCTCGGTAACCTAGTTTTTGTTTTGCTGATAATCCAAGCGGAATTGATGACATACTTACGCTGACCATAGTAGAGAAACTTTAGATATTGTAGTTTTTTGATAGAGGCAGAGATGAGTACATTGCCCAAATTAGAGAACCTTTGCGGTTGAGAGTTAAAAAGGCTGTACATTCGTTTCTAAATTTTTGTTTATTTTATTTATAATTCAACTTTTATGTAAATCAAATTCTTTCTGTATTTTATTAATGCTTCTGCTAATGTCTTTGATACTAAGATTTAAGATGTTGACGTGACTTTTTAAGATTGTTTTGTCGAATTCTTTTTTACTTTCTAAGTTATTGAATTGAAATTGTCTATGACCTTGATTAAGAATGTTTGCAGGAATATACCCTTCATTTTTACACATTAAGAAAAATCTAAGTTGGTTCTTAAGTTTTTCTAACCGTATTCCAATATTCGTCCAGGTCTCCATACGTTGTACAATTAGATTTCTATGAAGTAGACCTGTTCGGATGATATGAAAGGTCCCATTTCATAGAAGAATCAGTATGCCGAATCGTGTAGATAGATATATAAGATGTTACCGACAACGTGGAATATTACCTTAGTCTGAGAAAAAACTTTTGTTACCCATATAACAACAAGAACTCATTTGTAAAAGATACCTTGTGTAACACTGAGGTTAATATACACCTTATAGAAGATAATAATAGGAATGCATTTGGATCTGAATTAGCTTTCAATTTACAACGTTTCCTTGCAAATAAAAATCATATTAATTTTAAAACTCATTTTGCACAATTGGCCATCGAAAGTAAAGAATTCTTATCTAAACACAAGAACATCATTGTTACTACAGCTGATAAAGGTAACATAACCGTTCTTTTGGATAATGCAGAATATACCAATAAATCCTTATCTCTGTTAAATGAAACATCTACATATAAATTACTCAATAGAGATCCTACTAGGCAAATACAATTGGAACTTAACAAAATAATTGATGAGCTGTTCCTAATTGGTATACTTAATATAGACTCCGTTAGAGTCTTGAAATGTACTAGTGGTGTTGCTCCGAAATACTATGGACTTCCAAAGATCCATAAAGTGGATTGTCCCTTACGTCCAGTAATATCATTTATAGGATCGCATTTATACTACATCTCAAAACACCTAGCAAATTCTATTAAAGCGGTTTTAGGTAATACTTCTTGACATGTTAAAGATAGCTGAAACTTTGTGGAAAAGGTTAATAAATTTACAGTTCCTAATGGATATGAAGTTTTCAGTCTTGACGTAAAATCACTTTTCACTAACATTCCATACGATCTCGTTCTTGATGCCGTAAAAAACAAATGAAACTCAATCAAACATCATACTAAATTACCTTACGAATTTTTTATACAATTGTTAACAATCTGCTTGGAGAATGCTTATTGAACGTTTCAAGGAAAATTCTATTAACAGGCATATGGCGTACCTATGGGTTCTCCCATCTCTGCCGCAGCATCTGATTTAGTAATGGAATCCTTAGAACAAGGTATTGTCTCTCAAAACCAGAAATTTTCTGCACTTTTTTTCTATAGAAATGTCGACAACATTCTTTCTTGTCTACCCCACAATCAAATTAAAACGTTTAAAGAATTGTTTAATAACTATCATTACAGATTATAATTCACTATTGAATATGAGCATGAGAAAAGTATTGCCTTCCTAGATGTACAAATCTCCAATATTAATGTTAAAATTTACTCTAACTGGTTCCGTAAACCTACTTGGTCTGGCAGATACACAAATTTCCATTTTATCACATATCCTCTTTATAAAACTAGTATTATCAACAATTTAGTCGACAGAGTCACTAAACTTTCCCACGTCTCTTTCCACCATACAAATTTAGAAATTGTTTCTCACACACTTAAAACCAATGGTTTCCCTGAAAAACTTGTTAAGAAGTTAACAGAACAAAGAGTTAGTAAAACTCTTAGGTCTAGCCAGAATATTAACGACAACTTAAACAGTGATTTGAACTTAGATCGTTCTATTGTTTTACCTTATAATCCACAAATGTCCAGAATTCTCCAAAAATTATACAAAAAACATGTCATAAAAATCATTTTCAAACCTGTTAAAGACCCTTTCAGTTTGTTCAGAACTCAAAAAGATCCAATTCCGAAAAATAAAATTACTAACGTAATATATAAATTAACATGCTTAGATTGTGAACAATGTTATATTGGCGAAACAAAACGGTACATCGATGTAAGATTAAAGGAACACATGAGAGATTGCAATAACAAAAGACTTAACACTGCTCTTTCAAAACATGCAACTTTAAACAAACACTCATTTGATTTTGAAAACTTTATTATTTGAGCTATAGAAGCATACTACTTCAACCGTATGTTTATGGAAATGGTTTATATTGTTAAAAATACCAACAATGTTAATTTTATAACAGACATAGATAATATGAGCATAA
Organism: Belonocnema kinseyi; assembly: GCF_010883055.1. Classification (NCBI taxonomy): domain Eukaryota; kingdom Metazoa; phylum Arthropoda; class Insecta; order Hymenoptera; family Cynipidae; genus Belonocnema; species Belonocnema kinseyi. The sequence goes on from NC_046660.1 coordinate 145,140,600, forward strand.
CCTACAATAGCCTTATTCATGCAACTCAATGATATACAATTTTCTTTCAAACTATAATTCTACAATTTCTCATTATAATCTAAAATAAATATCGTTTTATCTTGCTTCTCTCTCTCTCTCTCTTTTCTTTCTCTTCTACAGCAATGTACCGTTAGCGCTCCATAATAAAGTGTCATGCGCAGTAGATAATAATTAACCACCAAGTCAATGTGAATCAACCTACAGTCTATACGCCGCTTAAATTCCTTGTCGTAATCATTCCGTCTGCTGGACGGAATGTGGTAAGTGTGTGTTTTTCAATGTCAACAATAATCTCAATCTTTATTCAAGTCCGGCCAGCAGACGGTGTCATTTCAGTAACTAACAAATTAAATTTAACATACAGATAATAATAATAATAGAATATACATAATTTTTATTTCTATTTTAATTATTACCACACTCATTTATTTGTATTACTACTCCAATTTGTAATTTTCTTTCTTGACTATTTCGTACATCATTTTTTACGAACTTTCACCATGTCTGTCCTTTTTTAAGTCTTTACGTTTACAAAGTACGTATTATGATCACACAGGTGCAAAATTTCGTAGAAAGAAGTATTTTATACTGATGAGGACTCGACGTACAGTCGAAACGTCTACAATATATGAACTGAGAATCTCTCAGACATAATTTCAATAAACTGACCAGTAATTGACTGAAATTTTGACTTTCATCTACAAGAATATTATTACACCCTGGTCAACAACTTAACATCTTATATACCTAAATGTAGAAGTTTGAAAATGGTTCGATTTTTATGAAAATGAGTATCTATACGTTTTTGGGGCCGCCCAATTTGAATTTGGTTTCAGAATTTCAACATTCAAAATGCCCAATACCGAAATTTGAAAATTATTGAATTTTGTTTAACGTACATGGTTTTAATTGAAAATTCACATATTTGGTAATAAATACATTTTTTTGTAGAGAATTGGACTTTTTGGCATAAAAATTCGCAAATTTGGTAGAAATGTGAACCAATAGGATAAGAATTTATTTTTAAATTCATTTTTTTTAAGTTTGAAATTGAACTATTTATTTGAAAATGTAACAATTTTATTGAAACTTTGTTTATTGTTTGTCGAAAATTCAACAATTTGGTCATAAACGTACTTTTTTGTTAAAAATTAATATTTTTTTATTTAAAGTTAAACTATTCATTGAAAAATGTAACCATTTTTTTGAAAATTAATTTAAACCTTATAATTTTATGATTTATTTTTTGTCTTAAATTAATTTTTTTTGAAAATTCGTTTTTGTGGTTATAGCATTAATCTTGGTCTTCAAAAACTCATGATTTTAGTCGAGGATGCAACTATGTCTTTATAATTCGTCATTTTTCATTGGATAAAAATGGTTTGATAATTTCCTTTTTTAGTTGTTGATAACCTGTTTTTATAAATTTAAATTAAAATTCATTTCACTTTTGGTGAAAAATGTGTCGCTTATAAGTTAAAAATTCAAATATTTGGATATAAATTCACTTTTTTGTTCAAAATTCATATTTTTCGTTAAAAATTAAACTATTCTTGAAAATATAACTATCTGGTTGAAAATCTGTTGAATGTTTGCGTATTATTTTCCTGAAAACTCTCTATTTATTTGAAACTGTGTTGTTGGAAATTCTTTTGTTTTATCGCGAAAGTTTATTATTCCACTTTTGGCTGAAAATATCTCTCTTATAAGTTTGTGATTCAGCTATTCAATTACAAAATTATGTTTTATGTTGAAAATTGGTCTTTTTGGTCATAAAATTAATCTTGTGTTTGAAAAATTCATGATTTTGGTTAAAGGTTTAAACTATTTTGTCAAAAAATCGTCTTTTTTTATTGAATGCAACTGGTTGATAACTCGATTTTTTTGTTGGAAAAAGTTTTTTAATTGAAAGGACCCCGCACTAAATGTATGGAAAAATGGCTTTCGGTGGATTTAGCTGAAACTTTGTAATTTTTAAAGTTATAAGTGCCGAATGAAATATCCGTAAAAAAATCCAAAAAACTGGACAGTTTCAGCGCCTTGCGGCGCTAAGCGCCCAAGATCAGTGAATAAAACGAATTACAACAGATTTTGTTACAAAAGCGATGTCAACATAGAAATCACGGTTCAGATCATGGCCTATCATATTTTCGCCAACACCGTGGACTCATAGCGCGTTTCTCAAAACGATCAAACGCTAAGCGCCCAAGATTTTAACTTGACTAATTAATCACTTCTTTAAATTCAGAAATGGTACCCAAAGTAACATTAGTAACTAGTGCGCACATAACGATAATAACATTCTACCCTTCGCAAGAGGGTTGAACGCTAAGTGCTCAATATCAGCGAATAAAACCAATCCTAGTAACTTTACCGACAAGAGCGATGTCACTATAAGAATCACGCATTAGAAAGTAGTCAGTAATATGTTTAGCCTTAACCAATGAATTATATTGCGCAGTTCTCGAAACGTTCAAACGCTAAGCGCTAAGATTTGAACTTGACTAAGTAATTACTTTTTTAAAGACAGAAATGGTATCCAAAGTAACATTAGTAACTAGTGCGCACATCGATAATAACAGTGTACCCTTCGCCAGAGGGCCGAGCGCTAAGCGCCCATGATCAGCGAATAGAACCAATCCTAGTAGCTTTAGCGACACAAGCGATGTCTGTATACGAAACACGCATCAAGAAGTGGTCAGAAACATGTTTAGCCAAACATGTCGCTAAAGATACTAGGATTGGTTCTATTCGCTGATCATGGGCGCTTAGCGTTCAGCCCTCTGGCGAAGGGTACACTGTTATTATTGATGTGCGCACTAGTTACTAATGTTACTTTGGATACCATTTCTGTCTTTAAAAAAGTAATTACTTAGTCAAGTTCAAATCTTGGGCGCTTAGCGTTTGATCGTTTCGAGAAGCGCGCAATATAACTCATTGGTTTGGCTAAGCATATTACTGACTACTTTCTAATGCGTGATTCTTATAATGACATCGCTCTTGTCGGTAAAGTTACTAGGATTGGTTTTATTCGCTGATATTGAGCACTTAGCGTTCAACCCTCTTGAGAAGGGTAGAAAGTTATTATCGGTATGTGCGCACTAGTTACTAATGTTACTTTGGGTACCATTTCTGCCTTTAAAGAAGTGATTAATTAGTCAAGTTAAAATCTTGGGCGCTTAGCGTTTGATCGTTTTGAGAAGCGCGCTATGAGTCCACGGTGTTGGCAAAAATATGACAGGCCATGATCTGAACTGTGATTTCTATGTTGACATCGCTTTTGTAACAAAATCTGTTGTAATTCGTTTTATTTTATGATCTTGAGCGCTTAGCGCCGCATAGCGCTAAAACTGTCCAGTTTTTTTGATTTTTTTTACGGATATTTCCTCCGGCACTTATAACCTTAAAAATTATAAAGTTTCAGCTAAATCCACCGAAAGCCATTTTCCCATACATTTACTGTGGGGTCCTTTAGTGATTCCATTTTTGTTTAAAAATTCATCATTTTTATTGAAAAATTTAACTGCTGGGTCGTAAATTAATATTTTTCTTGAGCATCAATATTTTTGGTTACAAATTTCGTTAGAATATTTTTGGTTACAAATTTCGCAAGAAGCTTAAAAGGATTGGATAAGTTTTTCCACTAAAAGTTTAAGGAGTTACCTATAATTTATTTAGTTTGAATTTCAAAATATTGGCGCCGTCCTACCTTCTATAATGTTTCCAATCGTTTTCAATTGGGTATCAATTATTCTGAGTTAATGGTTAGGTTTTAACTAGGTCATTTTGATTTTGCCTTAATTATTCACAAGCGGTTTTTTACTCTGTCAAAAAGATTTAAACAATATGAATTTAAAAATAAGTAAATAAACGTTTTGCAATAATATATCCGCTAAATCAAGCTGTCTACCTGATAAAAATGCTACATCAACTATCACATCGTTAAATGGAATGAATTATAAATGTTTTTAATCCATATACTTGTAACTTTTCTTTAGGTATACCGTCTAAACATTATATTTTTTTGAATCGCTCCAAATCATCTGTTTTCAGTCAGCACCACTCCCGACTAGATATATCGTGCAGTCACAGTCCACATCTTCTGAGTTTACGTGTTTTTATAACCAA
>NC_046660.1:145144848-145150602 GCF_010883055.1 Belonocnema kinseyi
TGAAAAAATGGCTCGGTGGACAGAGATTTCCAGACAACGAAGACGTCATTGCCTCTGTAAGTGCTTATTTTGAGGAACTTCCGAGAACGCACTTTTCTGAAGCATTAAAAAAACTTGAAAAGCGATTGACCAAGTTTATAGAGCTCCAAGGAGATTATGTTGAAAAATAAAAAAAAATGTACCCAAAAAAATTGTTTTTATACTTCATTCTAAGGACTTATTGAACTACCCTCGTACAAACGAAAACTGCAGAGGGCGTATTGCAGACAAGTGCATTTACTCAATTGAATCCGATTGGGAACAATTGACACAATTAGCAACAATTTAAATCGATCTAACTTTTGATTACTCTTAATCGTTTTTAATCGTATCCTATCGATTATTTCTAGGAGGGTAATGCATAATCTAAATTAAATAATATAAACAGATTTAATAAACTGGCATAGAATTTTAAAAAGCCGTTAAATGATTTTTTCTTCAATTCACCTTTAGTGATATTAATCACACCATTTAAGACATTTTAATCTTTTGTTATTTTCGAAGGGGAAAAAACATAATTTTAGAGTGGACCAAAATTAGTTATTTTTTATTATTAAAATTTAAAATTAATAAATAACCATAATTTGAAAAGCGCCATTTAAAACTTTAAAATTAATACCTTAAAATTCAGAGGTTTCAAAAGAGCAATTTTACTACATTGAAACAAAATAATAACCGAAACAAGATGTTTTAATTTAGAAGTCAATTTTCCATGCGTAATTAATAAAGGCTCGGATTAAAATGGAGACCCAAATGAAAAGTGTCCCAAAGTAACTTGTTTTTAAAAGTTGCAATAAAATTGTTTTCTAAAGTTTATATATGAGTCTTTTATAAAATAGTTTGATCAAATTGCCATGCATGATGTGACAAAAAAGTAATTTGATTGCTTAATTCACAATCCCGTTTATGTGCAGAAAAGTGAGTTTTAAGTCTCCTACCAGTCACCAATATAAATTTTATTTCAACATGTTTAATTTGCCAAATTACTGTAACGGATAAGTTTTCTTTGTTATCCTTATCTCTATTAAAAGAGAGAGAAATTTATTAATTGTGTGTTTGTTAACTTTATGTTTTCATCTATTTAGTCGTAAATGTACGTTTTGTTGAACATTGGTCTTTTTGGTAAATTTTTTTATCTCAAAGTTTGATCTCACTTTTTTAAAATGTAACTATTTTGTTGGAAAATTTTTTCTTGAGAAAACTTAATTTTTTGTATGATTTTTCATCTAAGTTTGTGATTCAACTATTTGATAAAAAATTCATGTGTTTTGTTAAAAATTCGTCCACTTAATTTTAACATTAATCTTGTTTGTTGAAAATGCTTCATTTTTGTTGAGGATTGAATTATTTTGTCAAGAATTTGTCATTTTTCATTGGATGCAAGTGGTTGATAATTTTTGTTTGCTTTTTTGTTTGTTTCAAAATTATTTTTTGAGCTAAAAGTTTAACTATTCCATTTTTGGTTAAAAAGTTATCTTTTTAAACAAAAAATTCAAATATTTGGTAGTAAATTAACATTTTTGTTAAGAATGTATATTTTTGTTACAAGTTAAACTATTTGTCCAAAATGTAACAATTTTTTTAGAATCTCGGTTATTTTCTGTGAAATATTAGTTTCTGTTTATTTACTAAAAAATTGAGCATTCTATTTTTGAGTGAAGTCTCAAAATATATCTTGTATGGTACTCAATTCTTTCTGTCGATAGGATTGGTATTTAAAGTATAGATAAGGATTTAAATTTAATTCTTTTATCTAAATAGTGTCATGCGTTACAAAACCCTTGCGAACCCACTCCTATGTGACACTTTGTAACGTTAGAGCAGACCTATAGAATGTCAACTAATATTTGGACGATCCGTCGTAAATATCCGAGGTATAAGATGTAAGGTGTAATATCCGAGGTCTTTCGACCAAAAACATTTTGTTCATTTTTTATTTAACGAACATTTAAGCAACAATAAGCAATAGGGTTATTAAATAAGCTTTCATTTTGCAAAAGTTCTGCTGCCGTCGATCCTGTTCTACATGAGTACTTCGTGCCTAATGAGAACTAAAATGCAGTGTATAACTTTTTTGTAAATTTATCACTTGGTAATTTATAAATATAATATTCGGAATCTTCGAATTATAGCGATTCCAATGATATTTTATTTTACTTGAAAATTAAAGAATAAATAGTCAAGTTTAAGTGAAATTTTATTGAAAAGATTGCAGTATATTTTACTCAAATCCACTGCAGAAGCTTAAATATATCAGTGCAATATTTCACTTAGCTTGAAAATTGAAAAAGTTCAAATTTTGTCATATTTCAAAACTTATTAGCTAAGATGATAAATATAGTTTATTTTTCAAAAAATCGCACTCTTTCAAATTATCCTTAAACAATTTTGCACTCCTAGTCCAAAATTATGAATAATCTCATTTCTAACTTGATTTGGAAACTCATTAACAAACATCATACATTTCTTTTCATTGGTTGAGCAGTTTTTTCATGAAAGTTAACTAAAAATACTATTTTCACACATAAAAAGCAGAATGTAAAAGATTTTTATTCAGTCAGAGTCAAAAGAATTGGTTTTCAAATCTAACTTTACAAATTCTGAACAGGGCTAAAAAAATTGAATCTGCCTAATTATTGGCGAAAAAATTGTTAACAGACTAATTTTTACACCAAAATAATTGAACTTTCAACCAAACAAGATAAATTATCCAGCATAATTGAAATAGTTGAATTTGCAGTTTAAACATTTATTTTTTAATGAATAAGAATGAGATTCCTGGAAAAAATGGTAACGATTTTTCAAAATACATTTTCAAGAGAATATTACTAAAGAATTCGGATCGCACTGTGAGGTATAAAGTAATGATTCTAACTTAAATTTTTTTTAAATTATATAATTTAAAAAATGTATCAATTTTTTTATTGATTCTTCTTTTGCACATTTTAGCTGAGATTTTTTTTATTGGCTGAAAAATATTTCTTAGTTAAAAATTCAAATCTTTTTTTAGAAATTCCTTTCTTTCATTAGAAAATTTTTTATGTTGGGGGGGGGGGGGTCTTTTCAAGTAACATTCTTAAAATTAAGTGCAATAGAAAATTAATTGGGGGGGGGGCTAAAGTTCCTGAAAAATTTATCACGTTTTTTTGCCAAGTTTAAACGCGCCCAGGGCTTACGGTCGTATTATAGTCAAAATGAAAACATAGAAACAATGCAATTTTTGTGACATGTTCAAGTCTAAACATACGGTGCTGGCGAGGGGAAGGGGATATGGAAAAGGGAGTGGGCGTGGCTTTTATTCGGACGTACGTACACTAGGTTGGTCCCAAAATGCTTTGAAAACTTTGTTTTCACTCTAGACACCCCCCTCCTTCAGTTTCCATTTCCGGAGAAAGAAAATTAGGATTTTTTCCGAAATTCGAATATTAACACGTGCCACCAGGCAGTTCGAAATCCCATTTTATTAACATGGGGAAATTTTGAATTTTCCAAAAATTAAACTCATGTTACCGGGTTTCATCGAAGTGTGTCAAGTGCTTTAGGAATTCAAGAGGAGTGTCCACGAAATAAAAAAATATTATTAACTTTCATTACCGACCCACCATCACCCTCCTCGTAGCGTCCCAAATATGACAATTTGAATATTTACCATGTCTTTTTAAATAATCTTCCATTGTTTAAACAATTGTAAATTATGAAAACAATTATTTATTCCTTAAAAACATAAAAAATAATCGTATTTTCTGATTGAAATGTAATATTTTGTCATTGCTTGGAGTAGTAAATTTTTATAAAAACACGATGTAATTATTTAAACAAATAATTATTGTTTATTTTCAGAATTTCTGAAAATTGAGCCATATATCTCCACTTTCTGTTAAATTGGCATCTTATGCTACTTTCTGTTGAATAATTACATAATTTTTGTACATTTCTTCTAATGTTTATTAAATTTCTATTTCTTTAAACAATTTTTATCTGCTCGAGCAGTTACATTTCGATAACTAAAAAAATAAAATCAAACATAAGAAAAACAATTAATTACGATTTTATAAGTATTTTTGGAAAAGTAATTATTTAAACAAATTATATTTCTTAAAATCATTGAAAAGTGGTAAATATATTCATTTTTTATATTCTATACAGTCAGAAATATTATCGTATTTGCTCTATTTTATTTCATTTTCTTAGTTATTAAAAAAAAAGCTTAAGCAAATTAATATTGTTTAAAGAAATACTGCAAGCAATGCGTGCAAATACGTGAAAGTAATAAAAAACAATTATATGTCAATCAGGAAACGCGATTATTATTTCGCATTTTTAAGAAATAAATAATTGTTTAGATTGAGCATTAGTAATTATTTGTATTAGAAAAGACGGCGGAAATTGCTAAAAAGTAACAATAATAGGCAAAAATTTAATTCTTTGATTTTTGAGTTATATTTAGGGCGCTGCGGGTAAGGTGGGGGTAGGTTAAAAACGAAAGTTATTAGTATTGTTTTATTTCGTACACACTCCTCCTTTTGGGTTAGGGGGGGGGGGGTGCCTTGCTCTGTAGCTCGACAAGCATTTTTTGGACCACCCTAATGTACACTATACCTTCTTAGAAATTAATCGAAAATGCAATAATCAATTAAACCTAGAAGCAATAAATTATTAAAAAATGAATTATTGTGCATAATAATATTCTCTTACAATAATTGTAGAAACTTGCAGTTTTTTTTTTAATTTTCCACTTTAGGTCAACTTTTAAATTATATTGAGTTAATAATTAATTTAAAAGTTAACAAATGTAAATGTTTAAAAATGTTGTGCTTTTGCAGAAAATGTTGATGCTTTACGTGGTTTCCAGTTTTACAGTTGGAAGTGTTATTATTTGGTTAATATCTCATTTGTGAAATTATAAAAATTCTTTAATTCAAAATTTTTATTCAATTCTATTTTATTAATAACTATTAATAAAGCAGTATATTACAATGTAGTAGTAAAATTTCTTAACAAATTATTTTAAAGTTGTCAGCAAAAATTTGAGGCCCTGGAAAACTAAACTGTAGTCAAAATATGAAATTATAAAAAACTTTTTAGATAAATGATGATTTAATTATTATTTGAAAAAATTCTTTTTCTTATCAACGAAAAGTGGATTTTAAAAAACAAACTTTTTTTTACTTTCATAGAAAAGATTCTCATGACAGAAAATTAATAATATATTTTCATGAATCATTTAGCTACAATGTTTAAATTTAAAAGCACAATTAAAAATATATACAAATACATTTTTTTAATTTTATTTTTTACTACAGTGTGATTTAAAAAAAATTACTTTTATAGAAATAATTGTTAATTTTTACCGAAAATTTCTCAAATTTTAATTTAGAAAATTGAAATTTAACCATTTTTTTGTCAAATTACATTTTACAATGTTTCGGGAAGAAAATTGTTATACAAGAAATCAAGGAAAACATTGGTCAAATGCAATATCCCTCGACAATTTGCATTCTTACTACTCTGAAACAATATTTCCCTAAACTTTTTGTCAATTAGGAAAAGAACAATTTTGAAAGAATATTTGAATAATTATTCAATTACAAAGCTTATTAAATTTTGTATTTTTACTGCAGTGAAACTTTTAAGTTAAGAAATTTCATTTTCATAGTTATAATTCCTTGTGGTAACAGACAAATGCATTAATTAACATTATTTCTGTTATATAAA
>NC_046660.1:145150702-145152113 GCF_010883055.1 Belonocnema kinseyi
TTTGTTTTAACTTAACTATGGCACCTTCGGTGGTTAAAATACAATTGCTTCCTGACGATAGAAGTGATGCCTCGGTAATTTTAATATCTTTAATTATTCCTTTGCAGTTGGTTAAGTCTATAGATTTTTCAGGAACTATAATATATCCTTGACTTTCTGCTAAACTAATAAAAACTAAATAATCGATTTTGAGAACGGATATCTCACATGTTGATAAGTCTAGTGTTTTAATACTACTACGGACAATTTGGTTTTCACAACTGTGTGTATCAGTTAACAAATAAGTTGGACGAGAAGGTTGACAGATTTTGATTTTTTCGAGTAACCTGCACTTGAATATTTCTTTTTCATTCGTAGGAACATACATGGTTTTCGGATTGTTTAGAAAAATGAACTGTTACTTCGGAACAGGTATAAGAAATTGATTGCCATGCTGCTTAGGTATCGGAATTAAATGTTGGATTTTATATTCATCAATTTAAAATATTGGTATGTTAACTGAATACAATAATTTTCTATTATTCAAACAAATGCTTATTTCAGATATGTCAATAATATGTTGGTAATTCACTTCTTTGAGTGGCAAAGCATACTTTACGTTAAATTTACCCTCAAAGTTTTTTAAGGATTCAATGAGCAATGTTGGTGTTAAAATTTGCAGATGTACTATACCATGTTTACCCTCGTTAATTGAATTGATCAACAATGTTATATTTTCGTTCAACTCATCTATAAGCAAAGTCATGACTATAATTTGATTTGAAATAAACAAATTTTTGGTATTATCATTTATTCGGGTGCTCATTTGGTTGAGTCGCTTGGAGGTTTTTTGGTTATGTACAAAAACTGATTCGCCATCGTGAGAGCCAGAATTTAATATCATTCTAATTACCTGCGTTTGGTTTTGGAGACTGAAAGCTAACTGTTTGTTTTCTAAGTAAAGTTTGTCTAATTCACGATCAACACATATCAAATCAGATTCTGTCAAAGTTCCGAATAGTGTCTTAGATATACTACCTATCGCATTAAATAAACCTCTTTTTCTATTGTGTGTTCCCCTTAACAGCTTATATAAAAGGCTGCGCTGAATACCAAGTCGTTTCATCCTACCGTTGATGAGGCTCAACTCGAATTGCTCAGTGCAATTTAAACACATGTTAATTGTTGATTCGTACTGCCCCATCAGGTTATTAAACCTAGTATTAACGTTATCTACGTCGACCGATACATATAAGTGCCAAGTTTCGTGATATAATCTAGCGTCGTCTAAATCTTCCGCAAAAATAGTGACATTATGGAGTGGAGTCACTTCGGCTCAAGCCTCAAAGAGCACAATGAGAACATCGTCATACTCTTCGAAAGACTGCGACAAACAGGATTGAAGTTGCAGCCTGATAAATGTGAGTATCTC
>NC_046660.1:145152213-145155304 GCF_010883055.1 Belonocnema kinseyi
ATGTCTGCCGAAAATCTGTTTCAACCTATTTTGTACAACTAATAACATTAATAATAACACAGCCCCAACGCCAACTATTGTTACCTACGTTCCACAGGCTCCACCTGCACATGAAATTGAAAACAGTGAGCCGTTAGTAGCACCTAAAGTTGTTAAATTGCGTTTTTCAGGAGCAAAACGAGTCTAACGAGGGGGGTGTCATACTTCTACTTTACCACTCTCCCCTCTCGTTGATTCTAGCTAACGGTAGTTCGCCTACGACACCTACACAAGGCCCTCGGGTCCTCAGTAGTCCTTGCGCCCTGTCTACGGACAGGTCATTCTGTATCCTTCGGTCAATAAACAAAAGTATTCTTATATCAAGTATAAAAGAAGTGTAATTCACTAGACCGTCACACAATATAATTCTGAGAAATAGTCAGTGTCTTTGATGTAGAGTGTGTGTGAAATGATTATTTTCAGGGTAATTTCTCAGAAATGTATTTTGCAAGTTTAAACAGGTTTGAGTCGAAGAGTACAGAGTGGTGAATCATCATCCCCTTTGATAGCTGAGCCGCCGCTCGGGAGAGAAGATGATTACGCAGATGGTTTATTTCACATTCACCTGCGAGGGTGGCAATTCGAAAAAATAATTTTTTGAAAACGTCAACAGAATTTCAACTAAAAACTTCTACCTTTATTGTTTTTAATGCGCAAAAAATGCATGTATATAGGTGACATTTGATATAGGGGTTATGCATGGCAACCTGTTTTTGACTATTAATTTGATTCACTGCTTCCTGATAGATGAAACATTATTCTGTAGTCTAGAATCAACCAGAAAATTAAAATAAAGAAATATTCAAAGTCAATTGAATGGTTTAGGCGCATGAAAGGTATCTAAAATCATAATAATAGGATTCCATAAGGTAGATCAAATGCTCAGGGATCCTTGTCGCCTCATTCTCGTATCAAGTAGCAAGCGAGCGAGAACTAGAGATAAGTTAAAGATTTAAAATAAAAGTTAAAAAAATACAAAATATAATAAAATATTAAAAATTTCTTTCAATCATCCACATAAGCTACTTTATAGCCATAGAAACCTACCTTACCGATGTTCTGCAGCTATGGTGGTTCGTGCTATGTTTCCACAATATTCTGTATGGCTTCATCAAATTATACTACGCATTTTTTTTGTAAACAACTTCAAGGTTATTTTTAGTGACGCATTACATTTATTAAACTGCAAAAACGTTATATTTCAAACGTGTCTAGATGTGTCGATTATAATTTAGAACCTTTTAGAATATTTCGACAAAGAGAGGATATATTAATAGATAGAGACAGTAAATCATCTGCAGTATGTATACCTTAGAGAGAACAGTAGATGGAGAGAGAGAGAGTCATTTATTAAAAAATGTTTGAATTCAAAAAATAATTTTGTAAAATTTGTAATATTGCAGAAGGCTTTACGATTGAGCGACTCGAAAAAAACAGCAGATTCTTAAGAGGTCCTTTTACATACAGTGAATCACTGCAACAGATGTAGAATTTATTGATATAACTAGGATGCGAAATAAACTATTAGCCATGAAGAAAGACGTTATATTTCATACGTGTCTAGAAGTGTTGATTATAAGTTTAGGCAGAAAGAGAGATGGAGAGAGAGGGATAGAGCTATGTATTAAAAAATGTTTAGAATCAAAAATAATTTTGTAAGATTACAGAAGGCTTTGCTATTGAGTGACTTGAAAAATACAAACAGATTCTTAATAGGTCCGATTACATACAGTTGATCACTGTAGCAGATTTAAAATTTTATATTGATATAGCTAGAATGCCAAATCAGCCATTTGAGATGACGAAAATACAATTTGAAAACGCTTGCTAGAATTTATAAAATAAATCAGCTACATAAATATTGGACTTGACTAAGAAACGTTAAAATCATCTTTCATATAATAGAGTAATTAGCTAAAAAGATTTAATTTATTTACTACAAACATTTAAATAAAGCATCGATTATAACCTAGAACCTTCTAGAAAAATTAGACAAAGAGGGAGATATATTAATAGATACAGAGAGAGGTGTGTATTAAAAAATGTTTTAAATCAAAAATAATTTTGTAAGATTGCAAAAGGCTTTGCTATTGAGTAACTCGAAAAATACCAACAGATTCCTAAGAGAACCCTTTGCATACAGTAGATCACTGTAACAGATTTAGAATTTTATATTGATATAGCTAGGATGCGAAATAAACTATTAGCAATTAAGACCAGGTAGGTCCTCCTGTAATAATAATATTACATCAACTATTTGAAATGAAGAACATATAATTTGAATATATTGAAAGCTCCTGCTAACATTTATGAAATAAATCAGATACATAATTATTAGAGTTGACTGCTACAAACAATGAAATCAGCTTTCACATAATAGAGTGATCTGCTGAAAAGATTCAATTTACTGGCTTAAAACAATAATATCTAATGCAGGGACACTGTGAATCAAAAGTTCGGCAAGACCTTTAAAAACCGCTCTACATATATCCGCACCTAAAATGTTAAAAATGTCAAGCTTGATTGTCAATATTTGAAAGTGTAAAAACGTCGAAAATTCTCGTTTTTATCTCACTATTTATAAAGCGGGTGAAAACGTTCAGCAAGACCCCTAAAACCAACCTTAATTTATCCGCCCCTAAAATGTTAAAAATGACCATTTGGATTGTCAATATAAAAAAATATAAAAAGGTCAAAAATTCGCTTTTTTATCTCACTATTTGTAGATTGGGTGAGAAAGTTTGACAAGGCCCCTAAACACAATCCCTACGATTTAAACACGTAAAATGTTAAAAACGACAAGTTTTATTGTCGATATTTTAGAATATAAAGACTTTAAAAACCCTCTTTTTTAATCTCACTAATTATAGAGTGGGCGAGAATTTTTGGTAAGACTCTTAAAAACCACCTTACATATATACACACCTAAAATGTTCAAAAAAGCAAGTTTATTTCGATATTTGAAATAAGAAAAAAGTCAAAAATTCTCTTTTGTTATCTCGCTAATTATAGACTGACTAAGAACGTTCGGAAAGACCCCTAAAATTCACCC
>NC_046660.1:145155404-145159739 GCF_010883055.1 Belonocnema kinseyi
TGCCGGGTATTATCGAAAATTTATTAAGAACTTTTCCACTAGGGCTAAGCCACTAATTGACCTTACAAAGGAAAATAATCTTTTTTATTGGACATCAGGTTGGGAGACAGCCTTCGAAGATCTAAAGAACTGCTTATGCTCATCGCCAGTATTAAGATACCCTGATTACGAAAAACAATTTGTTTTAAAAATAGATGCTTCAAATGTAGGTCTCGGAGCCATCCTTTCTCAAGATGGTCATCCCTGCTGTTATATTTCTAGGTCACTCAATAAACCCGAAATGAATTACGACACAACAGAAAAGGAACTGCTTGCTATAGTCTGGGCAGTCAAGCGTTTGAGGTAATACCTTTTAGGAAGAAAGTTCATAATCCAAACAGATCATCAGGCCCTGAAATGACTCTTCAATATTAAAGATCCAGCGTCTAAGCTACTCAGATGGAGACTTCGCCTTGAGGGCTACCAGTATGTAGTCGAATATATAAAAGGAAAAAAAATACAGATGTCGATGCATTATCGCGTATGTATCCAACACGTGAAGGAGACGTTGAAGAAGGACATTCAATAGAATTACCGGACATCGACAGCGAACACGAACCTTCTGAAACGGACAGCGAAAATGTGGAAATCGAACCCGATTATCAAGAAGAAGACTGGATTAAACTACTGTATAAGAAGATCAAGGACTTCACTAATCGCAACAACTGGAAAATCTTCAAGTTCCACATGGAAGACCCTTTAATAATAAACACTGAAAAAGTGCGGTTGCATGACATGCTCAACTTTATTCTTCATAAAAAATTCCCGGAACATGCATTCTTTGTATGTGATCGACCAAACAAAGAATTAACGGAAGAAGACAAACAAAACATTTTGTCTGAAGCACATGGAAATATCGGATCAGGTCACTTTGGAGAAAATAAAACCATAAAGCGACTTAGAGAAATTATCTCTTGGGATAATATGGAGAATGAAGTCATCGATTTCATTACGAAATGTGACATCTGTCAGAGAGAGAAGTATTACAATTGACAATAACAAGCATTTATATTCAACGATAAATTCATCAATATACAGGAAATATGACACCACTTACATCATCATATCTTCTGGCGGCTCACTTATCAGGGGATGATCACTCATCGCCTAGCACCAACTAGCACTCTTAACCTGCCTCACACGTATGCACACCTTACAACTAACACGGATATGCACTCTCCTATAGCGATCCAGACTCCGTCTTACTTATTGCTATATGTACGGGAAAATGTTGAAACATGGCAGCGCTGTAGATAAGGATTCCTGGAACCATGGTGACGTCATCAGGATGGAATTTTGTTCACCGAGAATTGTTATAATAGCACGAGGGTGGTGGCAGATCTTGGAGGTTTTCAATGACGCATTATTGCGATAAACATTTAATACATAAATTATATTATTTTGGGATGAAAAACTTCAATTCCGGGAATAGCAGATATTAAATAATCTAATATTGCTATATAGTAAATCATATAATCTCCTATTCCTCATTTTTGGGGCTGAAAAGATCCATTTCCATGATTTTTAAATATTGATTTCCAATGTCGATAGTATCGATCATTCAAAACTGTGATTCGTTAGTCAGCACAGGGAGTGATACCAATTTTACAGCCTTCTGCGCTCTAGCCACATGTTTGCTATTCATACGGAAAATCTGTATCCAGAACCC
Source organism: Belonocnema kinseyi (assembly GCF_010883055.1). Taxonomy (NCBI): domain Eukaryota; kingdom Metazoa; phylum Arthropoda; class Insecta; order Hymenoptera; family Cynipidae; genus Belonocnema; species Belonocnema kinseyi. Next base: position 145,157,113 of record NC_046660.1, read on the forward strand.
GCCTTACCTATCTACTAAAGTTATTTTAATTAAGGGCATGTTATACTTTACCATATAGGTTTTCAGTTTTCCACACATTTTGTTCACAATTTTCAATTTGCAAAAAAAAAACATTAGTGTCCAGACGTTTGCGGTTTTCACGTTTGGCTTTCTTTTTGTTTAAAAACTTTCACATTAATCTACATTTTTTTAAATCTTCTGTAGTTTAAAAGTCTTCTTCTTTCTCCTTAAATTCAAACGTTTTGCTTTAGAATCTTCTACTCTTTCTCGAAATTTTAGGAAATATTTGATGTTTCAAAGTTTTTTTTTGAATTATCTCCTAAAGATCATTTTTCAAATTAAAAAATCTAAAAAAATTGTTTTGGTAACCTAAAGAATTTATGCCATTTTCGTGAATTTTTAAAAAAGTCCTAAAACATCTTATAAATTTTAATTGTTTTTTAATCGTTTTAAAACTTCTAAATATCTATCAAATTTACTAAAATTTGTTCTGAAATTATATAATTTTGGCAGGATGTTGCTTTAAAAACTTGTAAACCCTCTTTTTTTTAATTTTATGAAATAATTGGAAAAGTTTAGTAATCTTTTTTAATGAGCTCTTAGAACTCATTAGCATCTTCGAAATTTAAAATTATTATTTCCGAATGAAGTATTAACTGCTTAAAATTTTCCTATAACTGTTTAAAAAAATGTAATCTCAAAATCTTTCAAAATTACTAAGACGCTTCTATTGTTCTAATTCTTAAAATAACATTTTTCAATAATTTTATTTTACTTATCTCTTTAAAAATTAAACAAAAAGATCACCCAGATGTAAAAAAAAAACATTTTTTTCTTCTTAAAAACGCTGGAATTATCATATGGTAGCAAATCTAGTATGATGTTGTGAAAAAATTAGTCATCCAACACTTAATTGATTTTTTATAAATGATAACATAAAAAGCATTAAACAATCATTTTCATTCAAACATAGAAATAATTTGTACTCTACATTTTCTTTTAATATCACATTCATTTTTGAAACTTTGTTTTATTGGTAAGTTTTGATACTAATTTCAGAAAGAAATCAAACGTATTTTTATATGAATTAAAAAATCGAATGAGAATATACATTTCAGTACATCAGAATCATTCGAAAAATTATCTAATTAAAATAATATAATTGCAAAATTAAATTAACTTTTAATATTCAAATTATAATCAATATTCCACTATATAATCTTTAAATCAATAATTAAATTATGTTCCTCAGATGTCAGGAACTCAGTTTTAATTTTTTTTTACTTTAATAATCAGAAAACGTTAATTAGCTAATAATAAATTGACCATTTTACAATAGAGAAACCATTAAAATAAAATTCTGTTATAAAATATTCAAAAATCTTTAACTTTATATTTTTTTTTAATTTAAACTCTTATTTTTAAAAATTTTATTTAATCTTAAGCTTTTAAACTGATTCCAGAAAATGTCACTTTTAGTAGAATCAGTTCATAATGAATTGATCAGTTCACAAAATAAAAAAACATAAACAATTATTTTCATCGTAACATTCAAATAATGTTTACATTATGCGTATATTCTCCTTTAAATTTTGAAACAGCATTTCTATACGTCTAATTTATTAGTAACCTTTGTTACTCATTCAAAACAACATGAAGATAGTATGAAGAAAATTATCAGCTAATAATTAATTAAATAGTTCACAACAAGAAAAGTATCAAATAATTTCACTGAAATAATAAATTTATTTTGACTTTATTTTATACTTTACTTTTCTTTCTATACGTTTAATTTATTAGTAACTTTTGTCACTAATTCAAACCAACATGAAGAAAGTGTGAAAAAAATTATCCGCTAATAATGAATCAAATGGTTCACAACATAAAAATCCGGAATCCTGAAAATCTTAGTTAATAATAACCTTCAATAATTGTTTTTGTAAAAAACAAAATACACGTACATATGACTTTAAAAACTTAATTCATATAATCATTTCAAAACATCATCAACATTTCAAAAAACCATACACAGTATGGGCTGCCACTCAGGCGAGCAGTCAGGCGTAAACAAACAAAAGCAGAGCGGGCTTTAATGAGTTAGTTCCCACCCACTGTCAGCCCCGAAATCGGCGCTATAGAAGAGTTTCACTGTTAACAAAAATTTTAATAAATAATGAAATTAAAAATTTTGTATTTTAAACATCAATAAAATGTTAATACATTAATTATACCGGATATTTAATGATATAACATTCACGTAAATCATCAATTTTTTAACTTAAATTAAAAATTTTAAATTTACTGTTTATGTAATTTAACATTGTGAAAAGTATTGATGAACTAATAATTAATTTATCTGTTCATATACTAAAAAATATTAAACTATAGTTTCCATTCAAAAATTGAGATAATTTCTCATCTCCCTTTTTTTAATTTTCAATTTCATTTATGAAAATTTGATTGCTTGGCAACATTTGATACTTATCCGAGAACAAAATTAAAACACGTTTAGAAAAATTAAATCCAGCTACAGTTTTAATATCAATAAAATAAAAGTGATTATTAATCAATTTATCTTTCCGTAGATTTCGGTAAAAAAGTGTTTTCTTCTACCAAAACACTCGAAA
>NC_046660.1:145159839-145161397 GCF_010883055.1 Belonocnema kinseyi
AGCCACAACCACGTCTCACGACCGTGATTTTTGATTATCGCTGTATTAAACTTTCATGTTCATACGACTTTCCTACCGTTAAAAATCCAGATATTTAGTGCCGATAAGCATTTTTCTCCGAAAGTTTATCTGTTGTCATTTCAATGGATTTAATATGGTTTGAAAAGTGAATAAATCAATTTAAAATCTAAGAAAGCATTTTAAATCATTTTAAAAAAATCGAGAGTTTAAGGGTTTTTCATGTAATTTAAAAATATTTTAAATTATTCAAACAGACTTTCGGCAATTTCAAGGGATTGAACCGTAGTTATTTGATTACAAATTTCTTCAAACTTATAAACGAATTTTAAAAGATTAAAAAATATTTAAAAGAGTTCAAAATATTTTTAATGAATTTATGAGATTTTAACTCATTTTAAAAAATTTTTGAGAAATTTTAGTAGAATTTCAATAAGTTTTAAGATTTTAAAGTAATTTTAAACTATAAATAATGTTCTTGAATTCTTCTGTTAAATATCTTGAAATCTTCGGAAATTTTTAGAGATCCTTGGAATTCTAGTAAATTTCTGAATATATATTGATTTTTTTAAATCTTTTATAATATCATAAAATATTTTTGAATATAGTTGAAATCTTGTTTAATCACATAAAATATTCAATAATAATTTGAACAATAATTTCAACTGACTGACAATTAGATATCTAATATGGAATATTTTAGAATGGAAATAAATTTTTCAAAATGCAAAAATTCCAATTTAAACATTGTTTTTACCCCCTCCACTCTGACTCGAAAAATCCATTGATTTCCTATTTTCTACCGAGGCCCTAAAGTGGCGATCTATCGAGGGCGCAAACGAAATCGTCACGCTCAGCTAGCCAGTTTATCAGTAGGCAACCCAATAAGGACCTATTAATAGGGTCTTTATAGAATCTAGATAGTCCCTCACACACTATTATTCAAAAGCATATGCTATTGTTTCTTATTTTGTTGATTCAAATAAATTATTATTAAAATATTAAAAAATTGATCATGCTTTAAATTATGAAGTGTGATGCTATGGTTACACTAGTATTAAAGTTTGACCCAGAAAAAAACTGAAGGTATCGTTGAAGGCCTCTCATCCATATCTCTAGGTGATTTTTGAATCATTAAAAAAAATTATTATTTAAACAATGATATTGTTTATAATACTTATCATTTGTTTAAACAATCAGTGAACAACAATTCCAACTGACTGACAACTAGATATCTAATATGGAATATTTTGGAATGGAAATAAATTTTTCAAAATGCAAAAATTCCAATTTAAACATTGTTTTTACCCCCTTTACTCTGACTCGAAAAATCCATTGAAAATGATTTTTAAAATTGGGAACTATAGCGAGAACGAACTCATTGTCCCAAAAAAAACCTGAAGGTATCGTTGAAGGCCTCTCATCCATACCCCCAGGAGATTTTTGATTCATTAAAAAAAATTATTATTTAAACAATGATATTGTTTATAATACTTATAATTTGTTTAAACAATCAGTGAACAACAATTCCAACTGACTG
>NC_046660.1:145161497-145169096 GCF_010883055.1 Belonocnema kinseyi
TATATCTTTTGAAAATTAAAGTTCGAAAATTTTTTCTAAAGCCTCCAGGGGACTTCGTTTTCGCACGAAAAAATTTTATGTGCCCTTATTGCATCCGGACCCTCAATTGTCCATGATTAAATACATCTTTACGAAGATCTAGCAAGTTCGATTATTTTCAAACGTGTACCCTTACAGTGATCTTCGTTAATAGAAGTATTACGAATTAGCATAACAATACAATTGTTTCTTAATCGTAATTCATGAAGAGAAGGGTCGGTGGATTCAATGTGTTCAAGTATTCTGGGAGTATTACATCATTTATATCTCCATTATCACAATTTTTAACACTATCTACACTTGCATAAATTCGTTCTATGGTTTTGTCTAATAGCTCCACGACTCTGTAATTTGCTTCTTCATAATTCGTGGCAGACTGGAATTATTCTAGCACCAGTACTGGATTATTCGTGGCTCTCTGTTCACGCCGAACTAGATTGGCGCTCTTTTAGCGCTATCTATACATACTAGATAAAAAAATCCATCACGCAGTTCTATGTAGACCCACTAATGTCGCTAGCTAGAATTTGACATCACATTAATATAAAAATTCCATCTAAAATCTAGCTTGGCCCCAGAAAGTACATCTATTTGGACATTGAAAAAGAAGGCGTCATTTAAAAACTAATTAATAAAAGATAACAAATTACTTTTATTGCATATAATCACGCCACTTTTAAAGTTTCGCTAGTCTTCCGCAATGATGCCGCAGTACTCAAATCAAAGGAAATAGAAGAAATAAAGCTGCCTGTGTTGTGAGTGCTGTCTCATGAAAGACAAAGCTAATATAAAAAGTTATTGCTGAATAAAGACAATTTATCGTCAGGTTTTCTAGGAAAGTAATTTTCCTTCCCGTATGACATGTATCCAGTACTCGTGTGCATTAAAATGACATATTTACTAACCTCAAATATTATGCAGTGCTACTAACAGCACTCAACCTTCATCATGCAGTGGAATTTCAAAACTTCTATCAAAAAAGTTGCCAACAATAGCCGGAACCGAATTGCAAGAATCAGATGTTCGCCATGCCGCCATTCAGTGTGAATACGTTTCGTTTCGCGACCACGAGGTTAGAAGTTTTCCAGATTCTTTTTGGACGTAAGGGCGTTGGAATCAAGACCCAGCCTCAAAACTGGATTTTCTCATTTTACTCCATATATACTAGAAGTACATATTTTCTAGATAATCAAGACTTAGTCCTCTTTTCAATTAAATCTTTATTTGGAGTAGAAAATTGGCTAATTCCAATAGTTTTTGTATTAAGTGTTTTTTTATTCTAACCCCAGCATTTTACATAAAAAAACGTCTCACATAAAAGCTATTGAAATTAACCAATTTTTCACTCTGAATAAAAATTTGATTCAATGCAGGAATAGGCCCTAATGATTTAAAAAATATGAAATTCTAGTATTTATGGAGTTAAATGAGAATTCAATTTTGAGGTTGGCTCCTGGTTCCAAAACATTTACAATTAATATTTTCTTTTTTATCAATAATATTTGGAAACATTCTGACAAAAAAGTAATTTGCAATCTAGGTCGCATCTAGATCTACTAGATTCACTAGAACGCGCCTAGATGCGACCTAGATTGCAAATTGCTTTTTTGTCAGAATGTTTCCAAATATTATTGATAAAAAAGAAAATATTAATTGTAAATGTTTTGGAACCAGGAGCCAACCTCAAAATTGAATTCTCATTTAACTCCATAAATACTAGAATTTCATATTTTTTAAATCATTAGGGCCTATTCCTGCATTGAATCAAATTTTTATTCAGAGTGAAAAATTGGTCAATTTCAATAGCTTTCATGTGAGACGTTTTTTTTCAAATGCTGGAGTCAGAAAAAAAAACACCTTATACAAAAACTATCGGAATTAGCCAATTTTCTATTGCGAATAAAGACTTAATTGAAAAGAGGACTAGGCCCTGATTATCTAGAAAAGATGTAATTCTAGTATTTATGAAGCAAAATGAGAAAATCCAGTTTTGAGGTTGGGTCTTGATTCCAACGCCCTTACGTCGAAAAAGAAGCTGGAAAACTTTAAGGGCATGTGACACAGCTAAATACCTATAATACCGACCTCACTTCATCAGTTCACTGAATTTTTTTTTGAACCTAAGAACTTTTTTTGTAAATGAAATATCGAGCTGAAACTTTGGAAAATGTATTAGAGTACAGTAAAGTACGTTTAGGTATTGAATTTTTGTAGGAACTTCACTGAAAATTATTTTATCTTTTTTCTGAACCTCGACATTTTTTGAATGTTCGAACTTTTTTTATACATAACATATCGGTCTCAAACTTGGAGAAATGCAAGAGCCGAAAGACCGATATTTTATTCACAAAAAAAGTTCTTAGGTTCAAAAAAACATTCAATGAACTGAAAAAGTGAGGTCGGTAATATAGGTATTTAGCTGTGTCACATGCCCTTAAACCTCGTGGTCGCAAAACGAAACGTATTTACACTGAATGGCGGCATGACGAACATCTGATTCTTGCAATCTGATTCTTGCGTTGGTGAGTGGTTGATTGAGGATGGAATGTTGGCTTCTCTCCCAAACATGAGTTCAAAGGGTGTTAGGCCCGTTGTTTGGTTTCTCATGGTATTGATGGCAAAATTGATGAATTTTAGGTTATCATCCCACTCATTGTTGCGTTCGGAGATGCTGGTTTTGATTAAATTTCCCAAGGTTGAGTGCATTCTTTCAATGTTACCGTTAGACTGTGGGTGGAATGCAGTGGTTTTAACATGTGTTATTTTTAGGGCTTCTTTAAATTGCTGCATCATTTCGGACAGCAAGTTTTGGCCTTGGTCTGTAAGTATTGTTTTGGGTGCTCCGAAGATGTAGATAAAGTGCTCAAGTAATCCTTCAATTATTGAGCTAGTGGTTTCGTTCGCCATTGGCATCAATACGGTATAACGGGTTAATTGATCTTGTAGGCTCAATATGTATTTATTTCCTTTCGTTGTTTCAGGTAATGGGCCATATATGTCTAGGGCAATTTTCTCATTGGGTGCTAATGGGATATCTGGTATTATAGCTTCGGCCTGGTTTCGGATTCTGGTCGTTTTTTGTAGCTAGCAAATGGGACATGTTTTCATGAATTTCTTGATATCGTCGTCCATTCCTACCCACTGTCCTATTTTTTGGGCTTTATCTATTGTATTTCTCTCTCCGAAGTATTCGGCATGTGCTTCTTTAATGATGTTCGTTTTCTCCTCCATTGTTAATTCACGAGTGTTATTAAAGCACATGTGAAAGCTATGGTTTAGGTAGAGGTTGGATAAATATTCTACCATTTCTTGTATTATTTCTTTTTCTATTGGTGTGAAAAGTGGGTCCCCGGACATTAATCTGATCAATGTGAGTTTTTTGTTTATTGTCTCGTCAATGAGCAAACCCACCTTTCTCAACCAGTCTTCTTCGTTGAACTTTGGCATGTCTTCTTTATTTATGGTTTTCCAGAGTTTCGCTACCGCGTTAGGTTTCGTTTTGACCTTTTCTTGCTTTGGGTTCAGTCGCCAAGTCATGACCTCATCGTATAGGTCATCCTTGAGGGAGTTTCTTGGGTTTTCTTGTTCGTTAGGGTTGTCAGGGTTTTCTAGTTGATCTTGTTTTTTGATTATTACTCTGTCTCTCAGTATTTCTTCTTTAGTGATTGTGGGACCTTTAATTGGGGTACCCAAGATTTCCGTGTCGAAATGTTCATTTTTGTCAGAGGTCAGAGGAGTTATGTCTATTCCTTCCAATGCTTGTTGTAAGAGATCGCTACTCTGTAGAGGGAATAATCTTGAGAGGCAGTCAGCCACTTTATTTTCTTTTCCTTTTTCATATTCGATTTCATATATGTACTCTTCGAGACGCAGCCTCCATCTGAGCAATCTTGAGCTAGGATATTTAACATAAAATGTTCCTAACAGGTACTGTCGAAGTCTTTTCATGGCCCACACTATTGCGAGGAGTTCTTTCTCTGAGGTGCTGTAATTTTCTTTTGCCTTGTTTAAGGTTCTGCTTATAAATAGGCAGGGGTATCTATTTTGGGAGAGCACTGCGCCGAAGCCTTGGTATGATGCATCCGTGGTCAATGTGAATTTTTCTTTGAAATTCGGGAATTTCAGTACGGGTTCCTTTGTCAGGGCATTTTTTAATGTTGCAAATGCTTCTTCGCATCGGGGTGTCCAGTCGAATATTGTCTCTTTTTGTGTTAGTTTCGTCAGTGGTCTGGCTATCGCGGAGAAGTTCTTTATAAATTTCCTATAGCACCCTGCTAGTCCGAGGAATGATTAAACATGTTTGGGTTTTTGGTTTGTTTAAATTCTTTGATAGCTTGGTTTTTTACGGGGTTCGGTTTCACTCCTTCTGCTGTGATGAGGTGGCCCAGGTGTTCTAATTCTGGTCTTAAATATTCACACTTTGATGGTTCTAATTTTAAGCCTAGTTGTTTTACTCTGTCTAATACTTTTACCAGGTTATCGTTGTGCTCTTTTAATGTTTTTCCCAATACTACGATGTCGTCGATGTATACAAAACAAACTTTACCTATCAGGCCTCTAAATGCGTTGTCCATCATTCTTTTGAAAGTGGCTGGACTGTTCTTTAAACCAAACGGTAGCTTATTATATTCAAAGTGACCTTGACTCGTTGAGAAAGCCGTGTATTTTTTTATTCTTCTTGCATCGATATTTGGTGGAACCCTGCACTCATGTCGAATGTACCTTGGGCTGATTCGGTGTCGTATTAGCCGAAGGCCTAAATACTGTAGGTCGAGGTTGAAATTTCACTGGCTGTCTAGGCAGTTGGCTTTGTCTTAGTATCCTATCTTTATTTTTTCCTCTTTGCCAAGCTGTTTTCTTCTATTTTTAGAGCCATTTTCCTTTCCGTCTCAGATGGATACTCTGCCTGTACCGCGTATACTAATTCGTTATAAGCGGCTCTGTACAATTGGCTAAAAGTTTGTACGGTGTTTACACCCTGTCTAATTGTGTCCAATTTAGCTCGGCACAGTTCAATTGGGCTTTGTACTCCTAGGTTTGTTTCCAAAGCTAAGTATAATTCTTCAAAACTCCCTATTGGTTTACGAGGTATGTTCAAAAAATAAGGTGACTATGGTTTTCTCAAAAAATATTCATTTATTCCTCAATATTTATGTTGTCCCCTTCAAAGTAATCTCCCTCAGATATAATACCCCTTAGACTGTGGTGCTGTTTTTGGTCAGAAAATCTTTCACAAGCAACGATGAATGAGCAGGTGCATTGTCGTGATGCAAAAGCCACGAATTGTTTTTCCACAGTTCCGGACGTTTGTTGCGAAAAGATAGCATGGCATGAGCCAACCGATATGCCAACATCTTCAGCAACTTCTCTGATGGTAATTCTGCGATTTTTCAACACCATTTCTTCCACTGCTTGAACGTTTTCATCTGTTGTTGACGTGCTGGGACGTCCAGGGCGAGGTTCGTCCTCGACATCCTCTCGGCCTTCTTGGAACAGCTTGTACCAGTTATACACATTTTTCTTACTCAGAGTAGACTCACCGTATGCAACTGTCAACATTTCAAGAGTTTTAGAGGACTGGATTCCATTTTTCACATAAAATTTAATGCAAACTCTTTGTTCCATTTTTTTTGAAAGAAGAAAATCGCCAAGCGCACCAAACCCTTCTAACCTTTTACGCCTCTGCCAGAAAAACAACACGAGCTATATAGTCAAAACTGTAAACATATGATCGTGACGAGTGTACCAACACAACAATACAAAAAATTAAAAACTTGAATTTACGTAGCCCGCGAAAATTGAAAAGTCACCTTACTTTTTGAACACACCTCGTATTCCTTATAGCTTGTTCGGCATAGTCTTTAATTTTTTCAGCTACCACAAAATCGAGCAGTAAGTCTGGGTTGTCAAAGCGTAAACGGACTCTTTTTACGCTTTTTATCCACTCGTGAACACCGGCATCATTAGTTCCATTCAGTATTTTTATTGTTCTAATCATATCTTTCACTGGTGAGAAGGAAGTGATTGCAGGAGCTGTTCCAATTGGCAGCTCATTGGGCCGTTCTGTTGCCATACTCCTTAGTAGTTGTGGATTCGTGGGTGCGGGTTTCTGTCCATTTTCTGGCACAGTAAAGTTATAAGGTCGTAAGGACTGTTGTTTTATTCCTATTCCAGACATTTTATTTTTAAAATTTTCGGAATCTGAATCGTTGTCCGCGATGAGTGCTGAGTTTCTTGCTACTTGCTTAATTTCTATTCTCCTGCTGTGATTCTCTTCGTTAAGTGTGCTAAGTTCTTCCTTCATTCTGGTATTCTCGAGTTTTAATTCTCGCATTTCCAATCGTAATTGCTGGATGGGATCCAGGTTTAAAAAGGAACCGGATGCTATGTAGGTCGGCTATGTTGCTCTCGACTGAGCTGGAGTTTTGTTGGGGGAGGGCATTGCTATGTGGATTAAAGGTTACAAGTCGCGCGATAATGAGTCAGAAGTGGTGTCAGCATCGTCTGTGCCGTATGCTGTACTGGCTTTATCTCTATACGTCGCGTATGCCAGCGTAAAGGCTTATCTCGCTTTTGTTATCTAATATGCGTCTGGGAATGTGCTTCCGTTGGACTTTAAGTCTTTTAGTACATGACATAAGGTGACAAACAAGCAGCTCCCTGTAATAGTATTGATGAGAGCGGGGCTTTTTGCAAAAGCATTTGACATATTGTGAGAAGGAATTCCTTGCATTTATTTTTAAATTGCAGAATTTCTATATCTTTGATTTGATTGTCTTTTTTCAATGCTGAAATGGATGTGTTCTTTGCGATTCCTATATGAACTGAATTGGCAGGCAAAAGATTTGTTTGAAGAGTCAAATCAATTTTTTGTAAATCTCTCATACTTTTCACTGTAGACAAAATTTCCTACTTAACGACTCGACTCATCATATCTTTAATCAATGTAAATAGATAATTTCTCATGAAAGGTGTCATCGGCCAATCAGTTTGGTACTTTGTCAAGAAAGGCTCCATTTCACTACTAACGGAAAGCATGAAACGAATTTTCGGCCTGAGAAAAACATCTTTTAAGAATTCTTGAATAGTTGCAACATTATTTGTTTTGTCACTGTTATCTTCTTTTGCATCGGCTTTGAGCTTATTGAAATACTCTACACAGCCTTTATCAAACATTTCATCTACTCTTTTTAAAGTTTTGGAGTTTTCAAGAAACCTCGTAGCACAATATTTTTCTGGGAAAAGGTTGGATTTAGTACATTCTGTGTATGCGCCACGGCGACTTGGAGACTTGTAAAAGTCATAATACATAGCACGTAAAAATTTATTCATAATCCACTTGCTTTTATCATGAGCAGTTTGATATTTTGTCTTTTTTCATTTGATATTTTTTTGCGATTTCACTATCAGGGAACATTAAAGGAAACAAATCACTCTCATCACCGGATCATCGTGCAAATTTTTTGTTATCTGCATGATTAAGAGCCCAAATGATCTCAGCTTTCGTCACGTCTTCTTTTTTCACGTAATTATCAATCGAATTCGTCAAATTGCATTCAA
>NC_046660.1:145169196-145178548 GCF_010883055.1 Belonocnema kinseyi
GAAAGAATATTTAAAACCACCCGAGTGTATGATAATCAGAATATCGTCGAAATGACCGCCTTTATACAGTTTTTTTCGAGTTAAAAATACTTTTAATTTACCCTGTTATAGAGCAAGTTTTTTCAGGGAGGTAAGAACCGCCGGAAAGAATATTTAAAACCACCCCTAGTGTATCAAAATCCAAAAATCGTCAATATCAACGCCTTTATACAGTTCTTTTTCGAGTTCAAAATACTTTTACTTAACCTTGTTATCGAACAAGTTTTTTCAGGGGGGCAAGAACCGCCGGGAAGAATATTTAAAACCACCCCTAGTGTATCAAAATCCAAAAATCGTGAATATCAACGCCTTTATACAGTTCCTTTTCGAGTTAAAAATACTTTTAATTTACCTTGTTATAGAACAAGTTTCTTCAGTGGTGTAAGAGCCGCCGGAAAGAATATTTAAAACCACCCGAGTGTATGATAATCAGAATATCGTCGAAATGACCGCCTTTATACAGTTTTTTTCGAGTTAAAAACACTTTTAATTTACCTTGTTATAGAACAAGTTTTTTTCAGGGGGGTAAGAACCGCCGGAAAGAATATTTAAAACCACCCTAGTGTATGAAAATCAGAAAATTGTCGAAATGACCGCCTTTATACAGTTTTTTTTCAAGTTAAAAATACTTTTAATTTACCTTGTTATAGAACAAGTTTTTTCAGGGGGGTAAGAACCGCCGGAAAGAATATTTAAAACCACCCCTAGTGTATCAAAATACAAAAATCGTCAATATCAACGCCTTTATACAGTTCTTTTTCTAGTTAAAAATACTTTTAATTTACCTTGTTATAGAACAAGTTTTTTCAGGGGGGTTAGAGCCGCCGGAAAGAATATTTAAAACCACCCCTAGTGTATGAAAATCAGAAAATTGTCGAAATGACCGCCTTTATACAGTTTTTTTTCGAGCTAAAAACACTTTTAATTTACCCTGTTATAGAACAAGCTTTTTCAGGAGGGTAAGAGCCGCCGGAAAGAATATTTAAAACCACCATTAGTGTATCAAAATCCAAAAATCGTCGAAATGACCGCCTTTATACAGTTTTTTTTCGAGTTAAAAATACTTTTAATTTACCTTCTTATAGAACAAGTTTTTCAGGGGACTAAGAACCGCCGGAAAGAATATTTAAAACCACCCCTAGTGTATGAAAATCAGAAGATGTTATTTCAAGTTCAAAAAATTAACGTTGTTAACAATAATTTATAAAATGCAGGAAATTATGCTAATGTCAATTATAACTAATTTTGAAAAATAACAAAAGTGAACTTTTGAAAAAAATTTTACGGGTTTTCTTTATTTGACAATAACAATTTAGAGTTTAATGTTTTCCTTTTTCTCTGTAGGTAAAAGTTGCCATTCTTATTTAATTCTAATTCTGTATCGCTTATTTTATTCCTTAAAAGATTTTCTGCAAATCTCATAGATAGTTTTATTCAAAAAAATTTATTTATGAAAACCTATTGTTTACAAAAATAAAGATTTTATAATCCCTAAATAAAATTTTTTATCTAAAAACGTATCGATAAGTTTTGGGGAGTATCTGTTGAGGAATAAAATAAACCCTACAGTATTAGGATTGAATAATAGTTGCAACTTTTACCTAAAGTGAAAGAGAAAAACATTAAACCGTAAAAGCTATTGTTAAATAAACAATGAAAATTGTGAAATATTTATTTTAAAAGTTCATCGCGAGTTCTTTTCCAAAACCAGTAATAATTAACAATAAAATATTTCCCTTCATTTTATCAATCATTTTTAACAACGTTTATTTTTTAGCTTGAAATAACTTTAGTTCATGTTTAATTTAAAAACAAGTATAATGAAAATTCCCTATCCCTCTTAAATCTTAGGCTCAATTTCATGAAAATAGTTATGACGAGAAGGAAATTTTTGAAATGAATTCATTAAAATTAATTAAATTTGTTGACTATGCGTAATTATAGTTCATTTTTTTAAACTTAAAAATTTGTTAAACTACCATTTTTATAAATTCTGAAAAATAGAATGTACTGGAATCTCCCAGAAAATAACTTCAAATTTTTCTAAGAATCTACTAGAGAATATTGTTTGACTTTCTAAAAATCTTTAAAAATTCATAAAAAGTTTATTTTTTTACAAAATTGTAAAAAATATAAATTTTTCTCCAAATTTTTAAAATTATCAAATTAAACATTAAAAAAGTCTTTCTAATATATCTGAACGTTCTAAATGTCTTTTAAAATTTTTCGAACAAATATTTAAAATCTTTTAGAACATTATCCTAAAGTAAATGTTTCACAATACAAAATCATTTAACATTTTTCTGGGTATCTGAAGACAAAATTTGTTTTCTCTTTAAACCTTTCGTAATTTAAATCCAGCTTCCTGTTTCAAAATCTTCAACAATCTACATTGAAAATATGGAACTTTTCACAAGTTCAAATTAACTTGGAATTATTTGAATAGTTGAGAACATTTATTGAGCATAGTAAAATGTTTTTAAATTTTGATTCAATTTTCTTTTAGAATCCCTTCTTCATAATAAAGAAACCATTAAAAAATTTACAAGGAATCTTGAGACAATTTTATTTTCTTCTATAACCTTAAAAAATTCTTAAAAGCCTTATTTTGTGTTCTAAATTATCAAAAATGTATATTTCGTTTTAAAGTTTTCGTAATCTTCTCAAGATTTTAATTATTTTTGATTCTTTTCAGAACTACTAAAATTTCTACAAATCAAAAAAAATCTTATTCGAAAAAATTGTTTAAAAATCTTTCAGATTCTTTTTCGACGTATTTTAAAATCTTCAAAACTTAAGATTAACCTTTTAAAATAAAATCTGCAAAATTTTGAATTTTCCCAAAGTCTTATGTCCGTTTGGTAGCAAAATTTAAAAAATAGAAAATTATAAAACTTAAAAGTTACTATGAAATTGTAAAATTTCACCCATGATAAGCTTCATTCTATTTAAAATATTTTATATCTTTATTCAATTATTGTTAAAGACATAATTTAAGCATTTAAAATGAAAATGAACATTTATTGATCATTCTTTTCTGTAGATTCGATTAAAATAATTATGATCAATAATTCAAAAAGTAAATGCACTGATAGGCGATAATAAATCAATGTAACATGGAGAAAATATCAATGTTATACAAGAACAATGGTCCTATGTTGCGATGTCTTATTTAGAATAAGATCCTTTAGTTTATCTTTAATTTAACAAGTATAGTGAAAATTCCCTTTTTGTCCTAAATCTTAAGCTAAATTTCATGAAAAGATTTATGCCCAGAAGCAATTTTTTAAATTAATTCATGTAAATTAATTAAATTTCTTTACAGTTTATAATTTTGGTATATTTTTTTAAACTTGAAAATATATTAAGATTTAATTTTTTTATTATCTAAGGTACTAAGACGTTGAGTTGGATTATATTAAATAATGCCCAATATTCACAGTTAATATTAACAATAAAATATTTTTTAAAAGGGATAAACTTTAACAACAAAACTATATACATATACACTTTATATGTAACACCGTTGCCACAACACTTTCAGTTTAATATCGTCCCTTGAAATAGCATTTTCCATTATTTAAGAATCTTTGGATCATTTGGTACTTTGAAAAATTGAATTCTGTTAACTTTGTCCTGCTCTCGATTACTTATTTATCCTGATTTACAATAAAAACAAACGCAAGCACGATTTTTGTTCAAAATTTCAACACTGCGGATATTTGATCTAAAAGCAGTTTTTCAGTTTTCTTTCGCTTAGAAAATGGAAAATTTCGAAAAGATTACTCAAAACATTCAAAGATTATTTAATACTGTCAGTAAAATACTTTTAATGTGTTATTAACTTCAACGTTATTATTTTGCCATGCATTTGCAACGGTAATAGGCCAACTGCATAGCTGGCGCCGCCACATGGCCAACGTCAAACACATTGTACATTTTCCAGTCAGAGTTTACAGGGGACTGACTGGGCTGTACAGTGGAAGCACCCCCTGATCTCCGTTCAGATGGTGGTAACTAACCTACAATTTAATATAGGAGCTAAAAACCTTTACTTAGTTTTGATTTTATGCAAAATTGTGTACAACTCTACCTGAATGATATAAAAAATGTTAGGCAGAAAACATACAGTTATTGTTCGAATTAACAAGTTTTTCTGAAATAATTCTAATTTGAAGAAAAACGAATCAAGTAGTCATAATGAATCTCTCAATGAATATAACAAATCAGCCCTTGGTAATTGACAGCTACTTTTTCAGTAGATGTCAATGGTCAAGACAAAAAGTCAGGGGTTTTTGACAGAATGTTGAAAAAAATGTATGAATTCATTATTGTTAATAATTAAAATATGGCATTATAATAGAATTTCATAAATGCAAAATTAAATGAAATAAATCTTGTTTTTGGCTGTAAACTTATGCCAAGGAAAATTAATTTATCAGTAGCAAAGGTATTTTTTCGGAAGCCAATCTCAAAGTAATTAGATCTTCCGATTATTCAGTAGCAATTGACAACGCTGACTTAACATTTTAAACAATAATTTCGAGAGCAAGCTTACCTTTTTGTACCGCGTGCCATCGCACATTCGACAATTAATTCTGTTGAAATAGTAGTTATCCAAAGCCACACATTACATATCATGCTAAACACACTATTATTTTCTCCCATTTCGGAAAGAAATTGAAGTGAAACACATATTTTGACCACAACTAAGAACTTAGTCAGGAAGAACATGATTCACGAGTTATTTTGGAATTAATGGCAAAGCCATATTGTATACATTAGACACATGCACAATCACACACTCGCCCTCGGAGGGTCGAACACTGCGTCACTAGATAACAGTAGCCCTTAGGCTCAGTTTTCGAATCTGGTGCCGTTGGAAACGTCGTCTATGATCAATATTATACCAGGCTTCATTGATTTACCCAACATTATTTTATTTATAAACTCCTCCTGAGTCCAAGTATATAAATGTCATTACTATCGTTACATTGTTGCCGTGGATGTGAGATGAACTTTCTCATGAGAAAATTTGAAATAACATTTTAATACCATATGCCGGAAGTTCGATAGCTGACTACCGTTTATATGGTTGTCAAAGGTCTGGTCAAGAAATAACTTGCCTCCCTACTCGGCAAATGCTGATAAAATATTGGTTCAAGAAGATAGAAGCAGTACGCAATTTCGAGCACATAAAATTCGAAAGCATTGAAGGTGCAGAGCTGCGCACATACGATAAAAGTCGCACCGCATCCACAGCAGCCGCATTCAGGTCCAGCCTCAGCACTCTCGTTTTTGTATGACAGAGCCTGACTTGCAGACAGAACAAAAAGCAAGATCCTGTAATCTAATGCCTAAACGAGGCAGTGGGCACTAAAGTCTCAACTCTCACGAAATACTGATTTAAAGTAGTGCCAATGTGAGGATTAGACATTTCCTGGAGCTGCAGGATTGTTTTGCTCAATCATTCCCGGGTTTAACACAGTACACACACCACGAAAGTCCAAACAAGACTACACTTCAAAAGCAGAAACACACCAGTACAGGGCTTATTCGCGACTACTTCACTACTGGTGCTAGTTGGTCACCGCATCGCCCTCTTCCTGATCTCCTCTCTTCACCTCCCTTATCATACCAACGGCGTCTGACTCCTGGTCAACTCTCTCGTTTCACGTTCTTGTCCCACTCCGTTGCTTCTCCACGCGCCCCTATCCCCACTCTATCTCTCTCTCGCGAGCGGCACGCACTCAACTACCTAGAGCATGACACACGCTTGGTTGCCTGGAGGGGGTAAGGGTCGCGTGGCGTCGTACAAAGAAGGCGCCATACACGCATGCGCAAACTGCTCCTCTGCACTCGACTATACAACTACAGAATAGTGCACTGCTCCGCTGATTCTACCACCTCTTTCTTTTTCCTTTTGCCGTTTCCTTTCTGTTCGTACTCATGATCGTACCGCAGCACCTACGTCCTACACGATTTGCCTTGCATCTTCCTGTCTTGTTCGTGCTATGCTATGCGAAACGTACTATAAATACAACTTTATCTTAAACGAGAAATCTTTCCCGACAATGAGTCTTAAATTTGACTCGATCACTAAAAATCAAACTACATGCTTATTAATCTTTTAACAGGTTTTAAATTTCCAAATTTTGCAATGCGTACCTAGCTGCTTATAACTACATTCTCATCATAATGAAGAAGACAATATTATTATTTGAAAACTGACTCTGGGAGTCAGTTCGATGGTTTGATATTTAATTTTAAAAGACCTGTGCTCAAATGAGGGAGAAATTTAAAGAACAAGCGCAAGAACCAACTGTCGCGCGCTCTAATCTAGAGAGCCGCGTGCTATGAGATGTGCCTACTCATCGTACAGATTTTCTTTTCGATGCCAAAATAGGGAGCTCATTGATCTTTTGATGATGCTCATTCACCACAAAATTGCGTCGCCCCTGGCAAAAGTGAAGTCTGCAAAGTTCGAAATCCAATGGAAACAATGCAAAGTGAAGTAAAATTATAAAATGCTTCCATGCGTCGTACACATTTAAAAAAAAATTACCATACAGAAAATTGTTCTAAATCGCATACAGTGTTTTCAGAATGCGTATGACTTATAACAGTATTCATAATTATAATTTATTTTGTATTGTTTCCAATGGATGTCGAGTTTAGAGCTCGAACGGCGGTAACTGACTTCAGGAACGGCAAGAACTTATCGGTAAGTTCACAATCGATTTTATTTTCGAAAATTTACGAGAATTAAGGTTTTTCACCGAAATTAATGTAAACTTTTGAGCTCAAATGGTTTTCAGCGCACCTATGTTGAGTTTTAATAACTTGGGAATTTTTTTCAAATTATGAACCAGGTATTAGCTAGCTGCTTTAGTTTATTCATTGGAAAAACAAGTCAGATTATAAAAATTGCGGTCAACTGTGATTGGATTTGCATATTATAAAATATAAGTTTGCGTAACCATGTGTGAAAAAGTGTTTTAAAATACCAAGTTGAATTGTTATTTTTCAATTATGATACCATTCACTTTACAGTGCGTAATTCATAAATCTATTGATATAGAAATTTTCTATTTTAGATTTTTCGGCTTACATTTTTAATTTGAAGAAATTCAAAATGCAGACTTGGAGACTTGAACAATTAAAAATTAAAAGCTTTTGAAGTTGAGAATTTTTGATAAAAACATGTATCATTTAACATTTATTATTTATTAAAACATTTAGAAATTATGAAAAAATTTCAAAAATAATTTTAAATTTGAAAACGTTTAAAACGATTTCTAGATTTCTCAAGATCTAGAAATGAAATTTTAAAGCTTTTCAATGAGGTTTTAAATATTTGAAATGAAAATAATTTAACTTCTAATTTACGAAGTGTTCAGTTAAAAAATTTTAATTTTTCAATTTTCATCGCTTCTGGCTCAAAATTGTTTAAATAATATAATTTTGAAAATTTAAAAATTCATCGATTTATTCTTTAATTTACAGCATTGTAAATAATAGCGTGGATTTATATTTTTGGAATCAAATCTGAATATTTGAACTCTTTATAAAACTTTAAAATTCTTAATTTTGCAGTTTACCTGCATTTTATTTAAGCTTGTCTAATTGGAAAGTATTTGTACCTTCCATTTTATATGTGCAAATTATTGAGCATTCGAATACAAGATTTTTGGATTAAAAAATGTTTGGACTTCAATTTTAAAAGTGTAAAATTCCAGAGTTTTACTTTGAGTGCTTTAATTTGTAGTTTATTACATTCTCATCCTAATGAGAAGGTCCCGTATAGAAATCTTAATCGAATATTGTTGAGAGCCTGATGGGGTTTCCCTATTTTTATCAGGGTCCGCATGGGGAAAATTGTTATGGGCCGTACTAGTTTGGTTACGCACAATTGTTAGCGGCCGTCAAAAGAAATTTGTTCAGGCACTTAACAAGAATCTTTATTATTTCCCAATTAATGTTAGAGGCCCTCACTAGGGCCTTTTGTGCAAGTAAGTGCCGTTCTTGTTCTTTTCATTGAAAAAATATGTCCGCTATTATTGTACACGCAGAAAAAAGAACCTTATATTTGACTGAAAACCAAGTTAAATCTACATATCTTCCAAGTACAGTTGCTATTGTGTACAGTTCCTGGATGCTGCAATTACGAATTAATTATGTTATCGGCGTAGACTGCAGTTAAGACAGCACTATAAATTGTTAAAAAGTATTGTTTAAAAATAATTGATAAATAAAGGCAAGGTTATTTCTTATAAATATTTTCGGATATTCTTATAATTAATCGGTATTTTTAAGTTATAATGCTAATAATACAATTAAAATTTCGCACGCAATGGCTGGGATTCGAACGCATAAACCTAAGCACGCAAGTCAATAGTCTTAACCATTACACTATTACACGAGTTGCGATCTGTAAAATAATTTTAAAATGCATTTGTAACTGAGGGTGGCGACCTCAGAAACGATTTCTGAATGCGCGACCATGCCATCGCGGCACACAACAAAGGTTCTAACATTTACCTCATATCTATATGACAGCTGAAACAGTCACGGAACAAAAACACGTATTACTCCAATAAACTCTCAAATGTACGCGATCTGTGAATAAATTGTACCATCCAAAATTGTATTATTTTGATAAAACCCCTTCCTTGCAAAATGGGAATATAGAGTAATGTGACGACTGTCACAGAAATGTCAAAAAGAAATGTTTTTTAGGTGATGCAATCCATTCATTGCCGATTGCGTCGTGAATTCACCCGGTGCTCCGCGCGGATAGGTTGTGTTGCAACTTTAGGGGCCAGCTAAGTAAACTAATACTAATACGTTACTACGTTAATCTCGGTTCAGTGGATTTTACATGTCGTACAGTATGTAATACGGGGGAATAGAGGTTTATTGTACTGAAGGATAACCGTTGAATTAACCTTAATTTCATTGTGACATTTCCGAAATGCTAAGTGATTTTGACATTTTGACCCTCTTATTAAGGGCATGTGATACTTAGAAAATTGTCGATTTTACCAGTTTTAGGTTCCCCCGGCTTTTTTTCTTGAATAATAAATATTTTGTCTTAAAAACTTGGGAAATTATAGCGAACATGCTAACGGACGTCCCCACACACTTTTTTTGTAGGTTAAATCAAAAACGTTTTAATTTAGCAAAATGTGATTAATTTGCATAGCACTTAGGAAATACGAGGGTAGTTCAATAAGTCCTTAGAATGAAGTATAAAAACAATTTTTTTTGGGTAAATTTTTTTTTATTTTTCAACATAATCTCCTTGGAGCTC
>NC_046660.1:145178648-145181387 GCF_010883055.1 Belonocnema kinseyi
AATTAAAATTCGAAAATTTTTTCTAAAGCCTCCAGGGGACTTCGTTTTCGCACGAAAAAATTTTATGTGCCCTTATTGCATCCGGACCCACAATTGTATGTGGCATTTTCCCGAATTCGATCTTGGCATTCACTAACATTTTTCCTAGGAGAGCAGCGGCAAAATAATATTATAAAGAATAATGTGTATACAGACATATTCAAATAATTTTGTATTTTTAAATGTGTTCGGTTTCGTGCTGTAAAATTAGTCATTCAAGGTGATAAGGTGACATATGATTTATGGTATTTCGAGAAGCTTCGAATAGGCTGACCCTTACTTGATGCTGTGACGTCAGACATCAGATCCTGTTCCATATTTTTGACTGCAAAATTTCCATTCCCGAATTCAAGTATTGATTTTTAAATATCGATAGTGAGAATCGGATACAACACTGTGATTCGTAAGTCAAAACATGGATCGAAACTCATCTCACAGCTTTCTGCGCTCTAGCCGGAAGTTTGCTAATTGTACGGAAAAATGGTCCAGAACGCTCCCTGCCTATCAACTTAGATGCACAATTTTTGTCAATGTAAATCTTTTCGTAGCTTGTTTTTTTTCCACTAAATGGAGTTATTACTTTTTCATTCCTTTTTTTGCGATAAAAATTTTAATTTTCAATTTTTTGTTAGCAAAATTTAAAAAGTTATTCAGACAATCTTGTAGGGCCTTGAAAAACTAACGTTTTTTTTTCTCTTTACTTTTTCCCATATCACGCTCTGTTTGGCTTCAAATGTTAATTATCGTTTGATTGTTTGAAAATTCTATAACTTTAGTCTTTTTTATTTAACAAAAAAAGTAATAGGGATGAATTGTTTGTATTTTCATCTACTTTAGATAGCTGTCAAAACAAATTTCAAATATTAAAAAAAGGGTCTCAATAATTTTCAAAATGCCCTAACTTTGACAAATTTCTTCAAAAAAAAGCTGGCTAACGAACTCTTCCTTTCTGTATATATCCTTATAAAGTGTGCTAAAGGGAAATCCAATCGAATCATTGTTTCAAATGATACCGTGTTAGAGACTACAACGACAACAGCGACAGACACCGACGTAAAAACTACTTTTTCTAACTCAGGGCGTCCTAAAACGTCGACATTTGATGGAATCCACGAAAATCATTTTTCACATGAAACTAATACCCCATGTAAGAATTTCCCTAATAGTCCCTTATAATATTGGGGCTTTGTTAGGGGCCCCAACAGCTTACCTTTATTAGGATAGTCCCCATCAGGACCTATTATGGTCCGAATTTGGCAACCCTTTTAATTGAGATGACTTCCATAATAAGCTCCCTATTATGACCCTGGACAGGATCGCTTTAGACCCTAAATAATTTGCATGATCAAACAAAAACTTTCTTCATACGAAAAAAAAATTGAAAAATCTGACATGTTAACTTATTCGTTCTAACTGTGCACCACGCAATACAAACTTTTGGACCATTTTTTTGAAAATTTTTGACTATTTTTGGAAATCGATGAAAATTTTAGTGAATTATTGTTCTCGTGTTAAATTGATAGCGGTAACTACTCCGATTAAAATAAAACTTTTAGCAGATTAGCAAAAAAAAAGAACGTTGTGAATGACGTTTATAGGTTAGGTTATTGTGCCACACGCGTGCCACATGTGAAAAAATGATGATGTTTATATTTATTCAACTTTAATCATATGAATTATATATATATATATTTTTTGTGCGAATTATCTAAAACGATTTTATTAAATTATTTTCATATTGAGAAAAGAGAACCAATTTTTAAAGTATGTGAAGACGCTTGAAAATTTGTTCACAAAAATCCTTTTTTATACATTTTTATTATATTAAAACAGTATTCGTAATTTCTTTTGATAGATAAATTGTATTTTTTTATCACTATAAACTTTGCAGATACCTGGAACTATCAATTTCATGGAATAGTGCATACAAATTCAAAAATCTGGACCTAAACTATAAATAAATACGTCACTTTACACGCAAAAAAAAGAAATGTAACATTTACTTATCAAGAAATGTAAAGGGTTTCTTGTAACCGCAAGAATATAAACTGCTCTTAAGGGCATGTGATACCTACAGTTGCCTCGGCTTTTTTCACAGAAATAAAAATGTTTAAAAACTAAATTCGGAGATGCTATAAAATATCATAACGGACGTCCCCAGGCTCTTTTTTGAGGAATAATAACAAACAAAATTTATTGGGTAAATTAAAATTTTATGCATATGCATTATTTTGAGGTTACGTCGTTTTTCATCTCTTACTTTCCGATAATTTGGAAATTATTTATGAAATAAACTTTTTTTATTGCCTGCAAAGAAGGTTAGTTCTGGGAGATTAGTAACTATGTTTATTTGTAAGTCCAAAGTTTTCGGCCAAAAATATTGTGTAGTTTGGAAGTAACGCTCGGGTGAATTGTAACACACATAACCTCGAAATATACACGCACGTTGTTAACAATATCAAAAATTTGTTGATAGAAAAACACAAAAAAGTGTGTGGGGACGTCCGTAAGTATGTTCGCTATCATTTCCCAGATTTTGAAGGCAAAATATTTTTTATCCTAGGAAAAAAGCCGGGGGAATCTAACACTGAAAAAATCGATGCTACGAGGGTAGTTCAATAAGTCCTTAGAATGACCAACAGATGGCGCGCGAATCGCTCCAAATCATCTGTTTTCAGTCAGCACCACTCCCGACTAGAT
>NC_046660.1:145181487-145184306 GCF_010883055.1 Belonocnema kinseyi
TTTGGATAGACAACTTTCATCTGAAATATTTCACAGTTAATAAAGAAAAGTGTGTATAGTGGCGTTCATCAAAACGTTACTGTGCCCTTCAAACATATGAAGAAAGAACTCACAGTCATGAAAAATTCCCGACCTCTGGAGATAACCGAACAAGTTTTCTACTAATTGCATATCATTTCTTTGTCACCACTGTTAGTTTATCGAAGCACTAGTGGAATATTTATTATCCTTGAATAATTATTTTTTTATTGTTTAATAAATAGAATTTGCTTAAACATTTTTTTGTCGAAAATTCGTTTTTCCCCCAAAGAATTATTATTAGTCTAGTGGAATATTTATTAACATTGGCTCATTAATTATTTGTTATTTAAAAAGATGGAATTTCTTTAAACAATTTTTTTCGAACATTTGTTTTTTTCCTTAAAAAATATTACTGTTGGTCTAGTGAAATATTTATAAACATCATTTCATTAATTTTCAATTGTTTAAACAAATAAAATTTGTTTAAATATTTTTTGGTAAAAATTATTAATGTTTCTTCAATTGAATATTTATCAACATTGTTTAATTTAATTTTCGTTCATTTTTGTGAAAAGAAAAATTATTACTTAAATATAACTGATGTATTAATGATTAATAAATTAAGTATTCATCAGTAATCAATGATTACTGATAAATATTCCACTAGACCCACAGTAAAAATTTGTATTAAAAAAATTAAAAACGAAATTATTCAAACAAATTCCATTTGTTTAAATAATTGAAAATGAATGAATTAATGTTAATAAATATTCCACTAGACTAATAGTAATCATTTTAAGGGAGCGAAAAACAAATTTTCTAAAAAAAATATTTAAACAAATTCCATTTGCATAAATAATTAATAATTAATTATCCAATGATGATGAATATTCCACTAAACCAATAGTAATAATTTACTTAAAAAAATACGAGAATACAGTGCTCAAAAGTTCGATTTTATAAAGAATTGACATTTTTTGTTTCAATGGTTGTTTTCAGGTACTCGTGGGGGTGTGTTGGGGTGTCGAACCCATATGTCTGATAGATGAAATTCTTTGTTGGATAATTCTCTACAGGCATCCATACTTTCCCGTCACATTTTTTCAAACCCTAAAAAATTGTTCCAAAAATTCAAAAAAGTGATTTTTCCCAATGCATTTTACATGGGAAACTTCAAATCAAAACCGGCACCTGTAAAAATAAAAAAATAAAAAATTAGGGAATTTCTTTTCAGGATTTAGCAAACCAAAAACGCAAACCAAAAACGCGTCTATATTTACATTTTATTATAATCACAAATATTTAATTCAGTGATTTGTATAATTTATTTTAATTGATTGAAAAATTTAATATTTATATAAATTGCATTTCACTAAAATATACGTAAATTTTATTACAATTGAAATATTATAATAATTAAAATATTCAAATTAATTTGATATTTCATTTTACGCAATTCATATTTATAAAATAGTTTTCTTATGATGGACATTGTTGAATATTAAAAATCCAATTCATTTACGTCCCTAACTTATCTACATTTTCCTATTCAAATTTACTTACAGCAACTTCCCATTCACTACAATTAAATAATGAAGAGCGTAATCTGCATTATACAATTCATCAGACTTCATCAAACATCAATTGTATGATGCAGATTCGTTTCTGTAAAAGGAAACTACACTTCTCCATTTAGTTTGACATCCTTCAAACTTCATTTAATTGAGAACAATTTAAATGCAACTTTGTCAATCTGGAATTTTCAGATACATATTTCAAAGCGCTCCATTTCAATAGTTTCTTTTTTCCTGGGTAGAAATCAGAAAATACTAAAATTAATATAGTTTATAGAAATTGAGAAAGGTATATTGTTTTCTAGGTAACTAGTTTAATTCACAGCTCAATTATTTTCTTCTATAATTTTAGAACCTTCTCGAACACTCCGACAAAGAGGGAGATATTTGTTACTAGATAAATACAGTAAAATTATATGTAGCATGTAAAGGCTAGAGAGAAAGAGAGATGGAGAGAGAAAGAGAGAGAAATATGTATTAAAAAAATGTTTAAATTGAAAAATAATCTTCTGAAATTTCCAATATTGCAGAAGGGGTTGCGATTGAGCGACTCAAACCCAGTCACAACAGATTCTTAAGAGATCCTTTCACAAACAGTGGATCAATGTGACAGACTATTTGAAATAAAGTATCATGAATGATAAAAATGAATTGAGCAGTATTAAAATTTAATGTATGCTATCTGTTAATCAAGTATTGGAAACAATGATACAGGAATGACATGAACATCTACTTTCTGTAACTCTTAAATCAAAATTTAATGATATATATATATATATATATATTCTGTTAAACTGATCGTCCTTATCATCGGCGTTCTTGGAGGTGCCAAGCTTTCACTTGCTAATAGCCTAAAAAGCATCCCTGCGTGTCAACAATATGCTAGAACACTTGCGGGAAAAATGCAGAAGGCGGTTGTCCTTAGGTCGCTCCGTGTTCTTAGGGTGCACGAGGCTTTTGCTGGATCGTCGTATTGATTCCTTTACAGACTGTAACCACCTAGCTCCCGGCGAAATCCTGCGGTTGTCTTTATGACAAATTTTTAATTATATATATGTATATACAAAGTATATACAAAGATGGTCGTTCATCTCCGGAGAGTCGTGGGACCGGTACCTCTAGAGAAAAAGGTTTTCTCTAAGTACTTAAGGCTGTTGCTCTTGGTGGTTTGAAACCCACCTTAAACTGTAGGTCCCCCTTCCACCACCAAGTAAGTGTGTGGAG
>NC_046660.1:145184406-145217216 GCF_010883055.1 Belonocnema kinseyi
AAATACAAAAATTAACATAGTTTATAGAAATCGAGGATATTACATTGCTTACTAGCTAACTGATTTAATTCAGAGACCATAAAAACCTATTTTACCGATATCACAGCCACACAAAAAAAAGTTCTGACCTGAAGGTCTGACTATGTTTACTATAATTTTTTGAGATCGCTGAATCCGAATCCGGGGTCCATTTGACTACATCAGATCAGGATTTTGACATTACCTCAAAAAACCAATATGGCGGACACTTTTTGGAAAAATTCATCGAATTTTCTTGAAACGCGTTACTCGGGGGTTTTCGGGATCGCTGGTTATGAATTTAAAGTGTCCTAATTCCAATTTTCAATTGACCTGTAATTACCCTATATATTGTGTGTGTCTGCAGCCAGGGCACCTCCCCGTGGTGACGGCGGGTAACGGAGAAAATCCGTGAACTGGCTAAGTCCCTGGATCACGGCTTTGATGCCGTCATGGCAGAAACACATAGGAAACGTTTTACGATGCATGGTTTCGAATCCCCAGTATCGGCGGCTAGTCAGAGTGAGAAATCGGGCTCGTAGTCGTCGCCATCATGCAACCGCAGCTCTACATTGGTTGGTGACTTGGCTAATGTAGAGTACAATGCGACAAGAAGAAGTAACAATCTATCTCAGGAGTGTGATAGCAATCGTGATGTGTTTTGTTATATTTGCTGTACGTATGAAGTTAATTCAATGCGAAAGAAAATAGACGATGACATTAAAGTTACGTACAAGGAAATTTTCGGCTTGCCTATTGGTGAACATTCATGGGCTCTCAATATAATTTGTAATTCTTGTCGCGTAATGTTAAACCGTTGGAAAAGAGATAAAAATTAATCTAAATTTTTTAGTCCAACAGAATGGAACAAACCTCTTCGTGAAGAAGATTGTTTTTTTTTTGTTTAAATGAAGTGAGTAAGAATTACACTGTTAAGAATAAGCACCAAATAGAGTACAAAACAGTGACATCAGTAAAGGCTCCAATTTTATGCAACAAAATGAAAAAAGAAACTGATTTTGAGAATATTAACGAAATCGGACGTACCGAAATGATGGAAGTTGATGAATATGAGTCTGAGTTTGAGAACGAACATATTCGAGAAATTTCCTAGAACCGAGCACAAAAGTCTCAGGGTATCGAAATCGAGACGTAAACTTTTGGAAATATTGTTCTAAAAAGGAGGATTTGGTATTCTGCACTGACATTAAAGGACTCATGAATGAAATGAAAGAAAATTGCTACAAAGCAACAGATTGGCGACTCTTCATCCAAAAGAAGTATCAAGGCAGTATTATTGCATAATACCAACGTCTATGCTCCTTCACCTGTAGCTCACTCTACTGTAATGAATGAAAATTATGAAAATATGGTAATACTTTTGAATAAAATCGGCTACGAGCAATAGAGATGGTCTGGTTTCACGAAGTACCCCTGCTACTTATGTTTATGGGATAGTAGAGACAGAGAGCATCATTACAAGGTAAGAAATTAGCCAACTCGAAAGTCTCTCAAACCTGGGTCGCGTTAAGTTATCCATGAACCCCTTGTAAATCCATCAAAGGTTCTAATTCCTCCTCTTCATTTAAATCTAGGGGTATACAATAGTATGTCAAAGCTCTTGATAAGAACGGTAAATGTTTCAAGTATTTGCAAAAGGTATTCCCTAAACTTTCTGATGCCAAAATTAAAGAGGGACTGTTTGATGGTCCTCAAATTCGGAAACTGTTCAGGGATGATGAGTTTATCAAGACGAAGAATGCTAAGGAGAAAGCAGCCTGGTTCAGTTTTCGAGTAGTTGCCGAAAACTTCCTAGGTAACAGAAAACGTCCACAATAGAAAGAACTAGTAGACAAGATGATCACGGACTAGAAAAAACTAGCATGCTTGATGAACTTGAAGCTGCATTTTCTGCACTCTCATCTCGATAAATTTCCGGAAAACCTGGGACACTTAAGTGAAGAACAAGGTGAACGTTTTCACCAAGATATTAAAGTTGTTGAAAATCGTTACCAGGGACACTGGAATGTTAATATGCTTGCAGACTTTTGCTGGCTGCTAAAAAGAGAAACACCGGGACAAAACAGGAAACGAAACAGAAATCCTCTACATAGATCGTTTGAAAAGAAAAGAACTCGAAACAACTAAAAAAGAGAATTAAAGTAATATGCCTTTTCTCAACAGTTTTACCAATCAGGCTTTTTAAGAGCTACATGATGTACAACATCCGATCATGCAACCTCCTCGCAGTGTACATAGGGTGAGGCCAATACCGACGGTCCATTATTTAGTAAAATGAACGTGAACATATAGAAATTTAGACTTCTTGAGGTTATGGCAAAATCCTGAAGTAATGGGGTTAAATGAGCCTCGAATTCGAAATTGGAAATTGGAATTAGATCACTTTAAATTCATAAGCAGTGACCCCGAAAACCCCCGAGTAAGGAGTTTCAAGCGAATCTGATGATTTTTTCCAAAAAGTGTCCGCCATGTTGGATTCGCCATTTTGAATTTTGAAAAAATAATATCAGATTCGTACTTAGCGACCCCGAAAACCCCGATTAACGAGTTTTAAACGAATCTAATGAATTTGTCTAAAAAGTGCATTATAAGAAATAATGCTTTCATATGAATGTATTTTTGTCGCACTAGCGTTTTTTTACTGAGCTGTTAAGCTTCAAAGGTTCAAGCTTTCAAAAGATTTTCGCGCCGATAGTAGAGTTTCAATAATCATGTTATTTTTACCAACTTCAATTCGCAAGGAAGCTATGACATCATGCAGAGTCTGAATTTCTTGCTGTAACACATGTTGCATCATATTAGCTAGCTTAATATGACGTCCGAACACATCGATACTCTTTTTACAAATGACCAAAATATTGTCAAATTGATTAATAAATATTAATTGTCATTAATAAATTTATAAATTGATTTTAAATAATTGATTAATAAATAATTCTATCCTCTCGTAATTCTTCAATAATTGACATAATTTCATTTGTATGACTTAGATTTCCCGCTGCTTGAGATGCTAACAGTAAACGCAATCTATCAACTAATTCGTTTGGATCATCCCAATAAATGTAGTCTAAGTATTAGCCTCTGAACCAAACATATATTTTGGAATTAAACCATCAACTTGTGACAACCAGACTGAGTTTCATAATCCCCAGCTACAAAACAAATCATCAACATGTCTCAGATTAGTTCCGGGTAATATCCAACCATATGATTTCCCGCAAACTCAGATAAAAGCGCGGACATTTCGTTGAAATTGAGCGGCAATAATTGGCCAAATTTGTCATGTAACCAAACGAGGAAGGAAGTCGACACTGGGCCTAGCAGTGATGGAGGAGCAAAAGGCAGAACTTGATATATCGGGACAAGATACGGACGCTTATCAGTCACGGACAACATAAATTAATTATACTCTTTGTAATCCGTAAAATGAGTAAAGTTTGTTCATGGGACCATGTCTCGTTGCCTTTTGAGCTTTCACGTAATATGAACTGCTTCAATAGATCAATGAAGTAACTATGGGTGTCGACAATCAAGCAATATTCAATATTGTGCTAAAAAACTTGTCTGGTCGCCAATGTTGAGGAGCGTACCAGCTACAATTCTACTGGAAGCTTTTGAACCACATCTCGACCGAATTTTCCTGAGATTCAGCTTCGATGCAACCAGATCTGTGGAAATTTGGACATCGTCGCATGATATCGTCAGAAGGATCTAATTGAACATGTGATCCTCATGGTCGTCACATTAGCTTCACTATCGACTCACTTTCAATGCCATGTAAGTTTTGTTTAAACGAATAAGTCTGTATTTTTATATCTGCAATTGCCTAATGTGATTTGTTTTACGCGTGTTTAGATATTTTATGTAACCTCGTATTTTATTTATTGCACTGTATTTTTCTCGGATTTATTTATTCGTATACGTATTATTTAAATTTCATGTCAAGTTAATTTCTTGTTAATGTTTAGTAATCATTTGAGAAAAATGTTTTTAACCACGAAGCGAAATTTGCGTTTTATTAATATTCGGTAACCGGGGGAATTTCGTAAGAAAAGGAAGGAGTGCTTTGCGCGAATGAACTTTAATGTTTTATTTTGTCGTTAATCGAATTGTTTTTAATGTTTTATTTTGTTGGTTATCTCATCTAAAACAAAAACTTTACATCACCAACGTTGATTTAACTTTTGAGAATTCTCGTTATAATAAACATATCTTATTGCAAAATATTGACGTTATCACTGATTTTGCATGATCACATAAATTAATTCAAGCCGTAAAAACAGAATTAAGAATCATAAATGAGCGACGTTTCCAACAGGTCAATAGAGTGGATTTTCTAATATTGAAACTCACTAAAACTTTGGAAATTGATCAGGCATAGTAAACAAAAGAAACGTTAAAATTAATCATAATTTTCACGTAATTCTAATCCGAGTTATTTCATGAATTTTTTTTTCAAAGATCATTTTACAATAACGATAAATAGATATATGGAAGAAATCCTAATAAAGGGATTTCGTCATATTTGGCGCCCGAAGGTCGAGAGGTTTACCTCTGCATGAGCGTTTGGAAACTGATCGCAGACGTAGGCATATGCAAAGATTAGATAGATCCTTTGAGCATCGTAATTTATCAGTCGAGATGCCTGTAAATTCCAATGTGAATGACCAGGCAAGCGACGCTGTCGAACAGTTGCGCGAGGAAATTAAAATACTTCGACAGTTAAGCGATCGCCAGAATGATAAATTAATTAGGTTTCGAGAACAATATGAGCAGCATCAACCACAACAGGGAGATTTTGGAATACAGGCTATAAACAATTTGTTAGCAGGGTTTCAATGAATTAATTTTGAATCTAAACCACCCGTTTTTAAGTCTGACCAATCCAGAAACTCAAAAATGTTTTTGGAAGCTTTGGATAATTACTTTACATCTAAGCAAACACGTGAACAAAATAAACTCATAGTTGTTGCTAGCGCTTTGAAAGGTCAAGCGAAAATTTGGTTTTCAATTCATCGAAATGAATTTAATTTTTATCAAAATTTTAAAAGAAGTTTTGAACGGGAATTTTATTCCGTCCCAATACAAGTTAAAATTAAATCAAAATGGTCTGCCAAAAGGTATGATTCTAGTTCTGGTTCTCTGCAAGGTTTTTTTTAATCTCAAGTTAAAGATGCCCGAAATTTCCAACCACTACCGAACCAACCCGAAATAAATTATTCAATCATACAATAGTACCATTTCAAGTACGAGAATCTCTTGTTTCTATAGACTATTCTGATACAAATAAAATCGGTCAAGCATTAGGTCATTTAGATCTAACTTACGAAGAATGCGAAAATATACGCAAATGACAACAAAATTTTACGTAAGGCAATCTTAATAGAAATGAACAGACCGATAATCAGAATAAAGACAAATTCAGAATTTGTAACCTAGAGGCTCATAATAAAAGTTCAAATTATAACACACAGAGTTTGTGCACGTGTGCTCATAATCATTGCGGACGAAATGACTCGAAGTTTGCTCCTTTTCAGTCAGCGAACGTTAATTCAATAAACACAACTCTGAATCAAGAAATGAGTGAAACTATTCACCTGCCTGATATGAACGTACCTCTCCCCCCATTACCCAATTACATGTATAATTTAAACTGATGGGACGCGGTGCAGCGAGGTTCGGCAACGGGTCAAGGATTGTATGATGATTATGAGGACCTAGTCAATGACGTGACACACCCTAATATGACAACAGAGTCGAAATGCTCACCTAAACTACCACAATGTCCACGTCTCATTTTATCAATTTTCAATTTCCCTGTTCCATCATTAATCGACTCCGGTAGCCAAATAACGTGAATTTCGGAAAACTTTTATAACTATTTGTCGAAACATAATACTTTACTCGAATTCCCAGTCACTAATGTAAGTTTACTGGCAGCTATTGGGAAGAAAGCCACTTTAATAAAAAAAGAAATTCGGTTGGATGTTCATATTGGAACCAACATTTATTCTCTAATATTTATGGTTGTGCCAAGTCTCTCAAATAACTTGATTTTGGGTACTGACTGGTTACTAAAAAATAAAGTAATTTTGGACTTTGGAAATTTAACAATTAGTGTGAATAATAGAATGATTCCTGGCGAGTTGATCTCATACGGTCGAGCCCCGTTCGAGAGAATATTGTCCACATACGAAAGTGATTACACTTACATTCAAATGGTTGATGTTGGCAATCTTAGTCATCCATGTTTACATTCGCTTAAAACTTCGGTATTACAAGTGGATTCTGCCTAGAAGAAGGTCACCTCTCAAGGCGAAAGTCATAATAATTTAATTGTTCTTGAATATAAGTATAATCATGTTTGTGTAAATGATACATGTACTTCACGTTTAATTGAAGAAAGTAATGTTGATGATACCTCTTTTAAAAGTGTTTGCCATTCGGATATTACTGTCAATGAAGATTCTAATTATGTTAATAATAAAGGGAATGTAAATATTGAGAATAGCATTGGTCATGAAACCTCCTCAGCATTTGGAGAGAACTTACAGACTTGTAATAACAGGATTGATGAAATCGCTAGAAATTTCAATTGCATTAATGTGATAGAGTCTCAGAGAGAATTTTCCGAAACAATAAATGATTCTCTTTTGAATAATTTTTATGTGCAGCGCGCACCACTTCAAGATATAACAATGTCGAGCGACGATGATTTTGACTTTTATGAAAGGCCTTACGGATAATCTGATCTAGAAACCATGAAGTCATTTAGACTTTAAATTGACAGTGACGACGGTGTTTATTTGGACGATATTCGATCGATCGCGTTTAATGAACTTAGAAATTTAACTGGACAGGAATGGCAAGTATTTATACAAGTTCCCAGTAGATATAAAAATTATTTTCGCGCAAAAATGGTCATGCCGGTGCGTATGAGTATAAATTTCAAATAAAACCCCATAAAAATATGTTTATAAAACGTATCCTGTGCCATTTGATCACCGCAGAACCGTTGAGAAGGAATTGGTCGATGTTTTCATCAGATATTATTGAAAGATGTTCTAGTCCATATTGTAAACCCCTAAGAATTGCGATGAAAAAGGACGGAAAAGCCAGAATTTGCCTCGATGCCCGTTTCATAAATGAAAAATACGGCCTTTGTATTTGGATCAAAAATGTAACCATTTTGCCGGATACCTTTTGGGATCAAAACTGCCGGGTCGGCATTCATGAGGGCTTTAAACTATGCTTTGGGTGACACTGTCAATTCTTTTCTTACTTGCTACATAGATGATTTATTAATTACCACATCTGGAAGTTTCAGTGATCATTTATCAAATTTAGATTTAGTTCTCTCAGAATTACAGCGTCAAAATTTTACCTTGATATTAGATAAGTCGGTTTTTTGTAAAAGCTCAGTAAAATTTCTTAGTTTCTCTGTATCTGTGGATGGAATTAAACCTGATCCCGATCGTTTAACTATAATCCTAAATTTTCCCGACCCCCCAAATAAACAACAATTGCAAAAGTATTCAGGTATCTGTAATTATTATCGTCATTTTCGTGTCCGACACTCGAATTCTGTATACCCTTTTCGTGATTTATTAAAAGATAAAACGCCTTGGATTAGGACGACAAAACATAGTGAAAATTTCGCAAATTTAAGAAATAATTTTTCAGACGAAGTCGTTTTGAATCACGTTATACCTGGCTCAACGTTTCGATTGCAGACGGACGCATCCAACAAAGGTATAAGCGGATTCTATACCAAATTGACGGTGATGGGAATCACCGAATGATATCATTGGTTAGTCGATGCTTAAATATCGCTGAAATTTACTTGTTAGAAAGTTTATCATAGTTACTGATCACAAGGGTTTATAAAACTCTAATGTATATTAAACAATATTATTATTGGAAAACAATGAATCGCGACATAAAACAGCATGTTATATCATGTGATCTCTGTCAAAGGGTAAAATATGTAAATCACAAAATGGAAGGAAAATACCACATGGTAAAATTAGGTAAACCGTGGTGCTCGATGCGAACTCAAAACTGGTTAAATTATATGCAATAAAAAAAGCTAACACTGAAACAGCACTAAATAAAAATCAAAAATCGTATGTTACCAAAGTAGGAATTCAAACCGTATTTTCCTCGATACGACATCCACAAAGCTATCCTACTGAGAGATTGACGAGAGAGCTAGGTCGATTGTTTAGAACTTTGTGTTCGGATTCCCACGCATGATGGGCTAAGCATCTACCAGACATTCAGAGTTTTCTGAATGTAACGACTCATTCTGGTACCGGATTTACCCCTCTACAGCTGCATTTCGGTGTAAAAACCCAAAATCAAATTCTTAATTTAATAAAATTTCCAGAAATACAAGAAATGCCCCACGAAGCGAAAACTTTGTTACCTGAAGAGCGAATATCAAGAAGTTTTGAGACACGTAAGAGTGAGCAAAAAAATCACAGTAAAGTTAAACTAAATGAAGGCGATTTGGTCTTGCTCAGAGTACCTTTAAAATCAGAAAAATTAGAAAGAGTTACGCATACATTTTTCCATCTTTATTTTGGGCCATACCGAATTGCTAAAGACCTTTCTAATAACTCTTACTATTCAACAGATAAAGACAACCCGGAAATCTTTAAAGGAACTTATAACCGTTGTAGTTTAAAGGAGTATCATACTTCGAGATGTGACCCTGTTATGAATGGACTGAGACCAGCGAACCTAATGTGTTGATGTTTTACATTAATCCTGTATATACATGTAATATTTTTCAGACACTTTATAATTTGTGTACAAGTTTATGTTTCGAAGTCGTAAAAGATTTTAGATTAGGACTGATTGGACTTGTTAGGAATAACATAAATAATTATGTATATAATGCGTTTGATTCCGAAATTTATATGCATATGATCTAATGTGTAGGTAATAATCATTTGTGAGTGACGGTCATACGAGTAGATGCATCGAACACTGGAACCTGGTATTATTTTATCAACAGGAATTACATTTTTTTGTCATCTCTGTGGAATTCCAAAACCTCCAAACTTCGTATGGCTCTTTTGGAAGAGGGATTTTGTGACAACCAGACTGAGTTTCAAAATCCTCCTCTACAAAGAAAATCATCAACATGTCTCAGATTAGTTCTGGCTAATATCCAAGCATATGATTTCCCGCAAACTCAGCCAAAAGCGCGGACTTTTCCTTGAAATTGAGAGGAAATAATTGACCAAATTTGTCATGTGACCATACGAAGAAGGAAGTCGACATTAGGGCTAGCAGTGATAAAGGAGCGAAAGCAGAAATTGATATATCGGGACAAGATACGGACGCGTATCAATCACGGACAACATAAATTAATTATACTCTTTGTAATCCGTAAAATGAGCAAAGTTTGATCATGGGACCATGTCTCGTCGCCTTTTGAGATTTCACTTAATATTAACCGTTTCAATTGATCAATGAAGTGGCTATGGGTGTCGACAATCAAGCAATATTCATTATTGTGCTAAAAAACTTGCCTGGTCGCCAACGCTGAGGAAAGTACCAGCTACAATTCTACTGGAAGCTTTTGAACCACATCTCGACCGAATTCTCCTATGACTCAACTTCGTTGCAACCAGATCTGTGGAAATCTTGACATCGTCGGAGGATAACGTAAGAAGGATCTAATTGAACGTGTGATCCTTATACTCGTCACATTAGCTCCACCATCGACTCGCTTTCAATGCCATGTAAGTTTTGATTAAACGAATAAGTCTGTATTTTTAAATCTGCAATTGTCTGATGTGATTTATTTTTCGCGTGTTTAGATTTTTTATGTATCCTCGTATTTTGTTTATTGGATTGTATTTTTCTCGGATTTATTTATTTATATACGTATTATTTAAATTGTATGTTAATTTCTTGTTAATGTTCAGTAATCGTTTGAGAAAAATGTTTTGAAACACGAATTGAAATTTGCGTTTTATTAATATTAGGTAGCCGGGGAATTTCGTAAGAAAAGGAATGATTGACTTGCGCGCGAATTAACTTTAATGTTTTATTTTGTCGGTAATCGAATTGTTTTTAATGTCTTATTTTGTTGGTCATCTCATCTAAAACAAAAACTTTACATCACCAAAGTTGATCTAACTTTTGAGAATTCTCGTTATAATAAACATATCTTATTGCAAAATACTGACGTTATTAATGATTTTGCATGTTTACATAAATTAATTCAAGTCGTATAAACAGAATTAAGAATCATAAATGAGCGTTGTTTCCAAAAGGTCAATAGAGTGGATTTCCGAATATTGAAAGTCATTTGAACGTTGGCAATTGATCAGGCATAGTACACAAAAGAAACGTTAAAATTAATCATAATTCTCACGTAATTCCAATCCGAGTTATTTCATGAACTTTTTTCAAAGATCATTTTACAATAACGATAAATAGATAGATGGAAGAAATCCTTATAAAGGGATTTCATTATAAACTCTATAATCTTTTCGATGCAAATTTGTTGAAATTGCAATATTTTTATAATTTTCAAGGTCTTCATTATTCATAACAGTATTATTTGGCATCTTTTTAAAGAAAAGTTCAAGCAAACCCACAGTCTTTGGATAGCTTACAGTGCCTATATTAATAAGATTTTTTTTGAAACTCATCGAGGAATCTCCAATCATTAGTCTGTCTTTCGATAATGTTCGTACACCATAAGCATTATCTATATTTCTCCTTCTCTCTCCACTTCACCTTCATTTTGAAACTCTTGCTGAAATTCTTCTTCAGATTCACTCTTCATTTCATTTTTCATGGTATTCTTGACTTCATTTCCGAGTGGATCAATTCTTTTAACAGGTTTAAAACCATTAACTATTTTCTCAAGTGATGTAATGATGTGCTTAAAGGTATCACTTAATGTCTGATTAAGTGTTTTTTTTACCCAACTTTAGTAGTCTATGCTTTCGTCGAATTGCTTCACTAGCTTTAGCAATTTCATGCAAAATATGTTTTTGTTTATAAAAGCCCTCCTCACGTACAGACATGTTTATACCGTAGTGTTCGATTGTCTCTATGTAGTCATTACATACATATTTATTGATTTTCCATATTAACAAAACAGTCAAAACCTTGTCTATATCTACCTTGATTCAGATTTCTATTCTTATCAATTATAACAAATCCATTCTTATCATTATACCAGCAAGCTTAACACACCTTTTTAAATTGTGAATAAGGCATGTTACTATTCACATGATCATCATATATATGCTTCAGACCCATCTCATCTTGTTTAAGCAATACAAGTAAATTAATATTATCACTTTAAGATGTTTCGGAATACGAGCATGTGTCTGACTCAAATAGAAACAGTCAGCTTCCTTATGCCTATCCATTTAAAAAATGCTTTTATATTATCTTGCTTTTCACAGGCTACATCATCAAATAGAAACACTGAATTGGAATTAGCTTCATTTGGTATTACAACATTATCATGTTCATTGAAAGGATAGTACCCAACATCAGCTACTGAGTTCAGAACTTTTTCTAAAAATTTGTATTTTGGTTGATTTAAAGATTTAGAGTAAACATAAACATTTTCAAATCTCAATCCATTTCGGTGTATTAATAGACCCAACAATGCATTTGTCTTTGCACAGTTGGAAGGTCCACAGAATATTGCTCGTACACTGTTTGGTAGCAAATGTCCATGCCATTTTTCTTTTTTCTCATGTTGTACAAGCGAATCGAAATTATCGATAGGTAGCTTTATAGGTTGTGCTTAAAACTGCACAAACTGTTATTAAATCTGCTCTCAGAGGTGCACGTGCAGCTGTAAATAAGGCTGGTAGACAAAGAAATATAAAGAAACCTCGAATTTTACCAGTGCCAATATGATGCAAAACGAAAGCTTGAAGAAAGAAAACGTTATAATGAAGCAATGGAAGCCATTGCTGTGGGGAAAGGTCTTTATTTGAAACCATATAAAGGAAGATTAGGACTTCATCTGAGACCATATAATCAAGGAGGGGGACTTAAGTGCAAATCAAAAAACTTAAAGTGACGCTACCTCACCGAGCATTAACTGATCCAGATTTACTTAAAGTCGCAAAATCTTTAAAAATTAAACATTTTAGAGGTGTTTTTATTCGTAATGAATTACCAAACTCTGCGCAACGTCAATGTGAAAGCGCTATTGTTAACCTGGATGATAAAAACAATTTAGGTGCTTATTGGATTGCGTATAAAAAGTTTGACAGTAAAATAATTTTATGTGATAGCTTTGATAAACTCAGGCCACCCTTGGATCACTTTAAGTATCTAGGTTTTTGTAGCGTAAAATGTGATCATGAAAGTTATCAAAATTAAAATACATTTGTGTGTGGACATTGATTCCATAAATTTTTATGCAA
Source organism: Belonocnema kinseyi (assembly GCF_010883055.1). Classification (NCBI taxonomy): domain Eukaryota; kingdom Metazoa; phylum Arthropoda; class Insecta; order Hymenoptera; family Cynipidae; genus Belonocnema; species Belonocnema kinseyi. Next base: position 145,196,868 of record NC_046660.1, read on the forward strand.
TCAATTAACATCTCAAAGTATGTATAATCTATATAAATGTAGAGGCTAATGATTTCAAGACAGTCAAAGACTAGCCATCATCATGGATGATTCATTGACGTTAACATTATCGGGCACTTCGTCGATCCTAGAAAATCAGTATTTTCCTCCATTTGAGTTGTCTCCATACAAAAATTACGCTCTTTGTCTTGTTCAATTTCCAACCTTTAAGACAATTTTCAATGTAGACATTGGTCAAAATAAATTCTATGTGGGTAAAGAAATAATGGAAATAGCTATAGGAAGTTATGAAATAGATGATATACAGCGCTATCTACAGAATGTTTTAGTAAAAAAGGGTATTGAAATTCATATTAAACCTAATAATAATACATGACGAAGTGAAATATATTGCAATCGAGATATAAATTGGGAAAAATCAGACTCAATTGCAAGTTTATTGGGATTTACACCAAGAATATTGGAACCTAATAAACGTCATGAGTCTGACCAACCAGTATCCATAATTAAAATAAATGCTCTCATAGTTGAATTTAACATAACTACAGGAGCGTACTTAAATGGTCAAAAAGTGCACACTATTCATGAATTTTTCCCCGTTGTACCGCCAGGATATAAGATAGTGGAAGTCCCATCGCACATCATTTACTTGCCGATTGCCATCAAGACAATAGATCATGTACAGCTCCGTATAGTTGATCAAGACGGACATTTGGTTAACTTTCGTGGGGAAATTATAACACTCAGACTGCACATCAAGTCTTTACGATAATGGGTATTGTTTTCAATAAAAAGGTTGGATTCAGCTATAATACTTTAGTACCATGGAGCAAGAGCATCAGTCGACAACAGGCTGTCAAAGGGATAAATCCACAAAATGTGCTACTGCTAAAAAGGCTGGGTTTCAAAGTCACGTCACTCGCAAAAAGAAAAGCATAAAAAGGTTCAAGATTTTTTGTCCTTGTATCTGTATTTTTGTATATCCACGTTTAATTATTTGTCATGGAGGGGGAAATTTTAAATATTGAAACTCCCATTATTTTCGATGAATCTATCGCTCATTGTGAAGTGCATGCACACCAGTCATATGCTTCATCAAGCTTTAATAATAGTGCTGAGATTAGAATTGCAGTTCAGAATCAAGATTATTGTCCCCCGCCGAGAAAAAGTTCACTATACGTACATGGAAGAATCCTAAATCCTGAACAATCACTTTACATACAGAATACTGGTTGACTTGAAATAAATGATAATAATCAGCCACTAACCATTGCCACTGGTTACTTTGATGTAGCCATACCTCTTAGCATGATATTTGGTTTTGCTGAGGATTATCACAAAATCATTGTCAATGCTAAACATGAACTAGTTGTTGTATGTCAATACATAGCGATGAGAACCCGTGAAATTAAAAGCATCGGGTCCACGTGACCTCCACTCGAAAATTCCTGAAAAGGGCAATTTGAGTGAATGTTCTACGTGGCCAGATGGCCATTTCACGGATTCTTTTTACGACGAGTTTGCTCACCCGAGTGAGTCATCGGCTATTTCTAATGGGTTGGAAATTTCCCCAATCTGGCTTCGATGGTTTGTCAACACGAGCGTCGGCCGTGTTTACATTCCAGAGGGAAACATCTGCCTCGAGTCAGGCACGTACGCCATCGCCTCTCTCTCTCACACTCCAATTTGCGCTCTCTTCCCTTCCTTTCCCTGCTCCTTCTCTCTCTCTTCTTTCTCTCTCTAGCGACGGCATACCAGGCCGAGTTTCTCAACCGACCCTTAAAATATTCTTTTCCCTAAAGCATTTAAATTCAAAAAGAAATATCAGCCTTTCTTAATTCCCTGTAAATTTTCCACATTTTGTTTTCACTTGCCCCCCCCCCCCTCCTCCTTTTCCGGATCCGTCGGTGGAATATTAAGAAGCTTCATAGAATGTAAACAAGCGGTTAATCCGAACTATTTAGTGTATTAGAATAATGATTTATTTAAGTGGGAGAAAGGGGTCGTTCAGGATTAAGGAGTACTTTTAATTTAAATATTTTTTTTTTGGCAAATGAAATAATAATAGAAATGTAGTTAAAACCCGAACGACCTCTTCTGCTCCACCTAGCTTCATGATTCCTTCGGAAAAATGAAGCTAGGTTAGTTCTAGGATTAATGTTCAAATTTCACAAATTTAAAATAATTATTACTATTTTTAATATTAATTATAAGTTAAAAATAATTTTGCTAGGCTAAGTTAGCATAGGGCCGACGCTTGAAGGTCCGAGGCAAGCGGGCCTGGCTGACGCCTCTCACCGCTCGATTGCGACTTCGTTGTCGTTCTCGCAGCCAATCGGCGGACTCGACGCTGTCCCACTGCCACGGAACGCCCCACGCTCGGTCGCCGAGAGTCGAGAGCGACTCTCGCCAGTCACTTGATCAACAATCTCCGAGAGGCCCAGAGTACCGCTCTGACCTCTCCGTCTGTATCCGAGAGTTGAATAAATCCGCAAGTTTCTTTCAAATCGGCCTTCAGTCTTTGATTTCGCCAACCCTTCTCGTTCGCTTCCGTCGCTGAGTTTCCTCGGGGTTTCTCAGTCAGTTTACCTTCCTGCGTTTTCTTTTTTTTTTCTCGTAAATTCAGTGCCGGAGTATAGACACATCTTTTCTTTCTACTCCCCCCCCTTAATTTATAGTGCCAGTGATCGTAAGTGAATTTTGGGTGGAGCGCTCGGTGACACCGGTCGGGTAGTGACGTTGGGCGTTGGTTGCGGCGTGTCTTGTACAGCACAACTCTTGATGACAGATAGTACAAGTGGCGCAGGCTGTAATCCGCGCACTCAACGCCGCCGACGGCAACGGCAATTCGCTGCCTCTCGCCGACGAAACGCTACGGTCGACCAGCCCACCGCCTCCACCAGGGAAGCTCGTCGCCACGGAACCGCCGCCGACCGGCGAGAACCGGTTCCCGTATCCAGGAATCGTGAAGATATCCAGCAGCAACAGTAGTTTAGAGGCTCTGTGGGAGAGCCGCACGCCGCCGACACTTACGGAGGATAATTGCAGCCCGGGAGGAGCTCGACGCCGCCCGCCGGCAGTTCCGGAGGGAAAACGAAGCAGCTCGACGAGCTGCCACCATCGGCCGATTTAGGAGAGACGTCGAGGTAGCCGAAAACAACGCCCCCGCCGTCCGTGCCATTGCCACGCCGTGGCCACCACCAGCACTGCCTCCGCCAGGCGGCCTGAGGAAGGCTGGGGTCGTCAAAGGTAGAGAGTGGCGGCTGCTGGAACTCTGTCGAGGAGGACCGGGTACGTCAGACCCGCGGGGTCGTCGCGCCCGTAATCATGGAATATTTCCGTTGTCTCTCCCATTGCCGGGTTTCGTCTAGGACGGACGATACGCATTTCCCCCGATCGAGGTTGTCCGCCGAAGATCCACAGGGACATCGGGACCGGTCATTATCCCTTGCAGTCTCTCGCTCCGCGACCCGCCGGCCTCGTTCGGCGGCCATCATCATTCTTACCTTCGCCGGACGAACTTCTCGGCGTACGAGATCCAACCTCAGTGGGATCGCCTATTGTCGCCGCCGAGGCGCGATCGATTTCACCCGACTTACCGTCGCCCGAGAGAAAACCTCGGAGCCCGCTTCGCCACCAGCAGACGGAAGAGGAGAGCCCCGACGCAGACATCTTGTTGCTGGCCGCCGACAGGACTCCCGAGTTGTTCTCCCCTTCACTTCTCTCTCCACCTCGCGCCATGTCGCCTGGCCATCACCGCCGCCACCTTCGCTTTCAATGTTTACAACATCGTACGGTCTCCCGTCAGCAGGATCCATCACTAGTCTATATGGATGGTCTCTCGGCATGGCAGAAGCTCCTCAAGGGAGACATAAAACGGGTGCAACTACCTAAACCCACCAGCCAACAACACGTCCCCCGCGGCATGCAGCAGCTTGATCGTTGGTTGGCCGACAGACAACGCGCAAACGTAGCTGCACCGCCGAACAAGCGAAACTAGGCTCCGCCCGATCAGAGCCCGTACAGACAACTGCAGCGTCCTCCGACCAACGCGCAGTATATCCCCGCTCCTCCCCTTTTATTCACGGGCGTTGAGAACATAGTTTTGACAAGCTCAAAAAGTGATGAAAATGCCATCTTGCAAGCAGCCCCCATTGAGTAGCATAAATTGAAATTAATGACGTAAAGTAGTTATTGCCTAGCGTTAGATTATCAGATACACGGAAATTTCAGTTAGTAAAATATATTGAAAAAGATCTGCCTATTCCAATAAGTTTTCGAACTTAGGAACTGTATGAATATCCTCTATTTCCAACTACTTCAATCCACGTTTGGACTGTAAAAACCTCAAGACAATTGGAAAAACCAAGATTTGTTGTACTTGGATTTCAAACAAACAGAAAAAATAATACTATTAGAAGCTCTAGCAACTTTGATCATTGCAATTTGACTAATTTAAAACTACTTTTAAATTATTAGTGCTATCCTTAGAGTAATTAGAATCTTGATATTAATCGAAATCGGTATACTCTTCTTTATGAAATAAATACAAACTTTCAAGCTAATTACTATGGTGAAGAACAGCAACAATTGCTGTCAAAAGGAGAATTTATAGAGTATGCACCTCTAGTAGTAATTGACTGTTCTAAGCAAAATGAGTCCTTGAAATACGGACCAGTTGACGTTCGATTGGAATTTCAAGCCAGTGAAAATTTTCCCACTCAAACAACGGCATATTGCTTAATTTTGCATGATCGTATATTTGAGTATAAACCAATAAGTGGTGTGGTAAAAAATTTGGTATAAAAACTACTGTAACCAAGTAGAAATAGTTTAGTTGCATGTTCGATCCCTGAGCCGGTATCTCTAGAAATTTTTCAATGTACCTTTACCGAGGTTCTGGTGGTTCGGAACCCACCTTAAGCTGTAGGTCCCCTCATCGTGTACTTGACTGCAACCCAGTCCGTCAATGATGGGGCCAAAACCAGGGCAGACTGCTCTCATCAGATCACTTCCTTGCATTATAAAAATGCGTCCGTGACTGATGATATTTACCGGGACAGCCCCGTGCAAAATGATCAAATAAAAATCCAACTCTAACGAAAAATGTCTTCGACATATTGGGCAGTATAAGCCTGTGACAACATTTCAACACAGAAATGTTTTTTATTATTATTATTAATAATAATAATAATATGTGCGAATAGTAGATAAGCGAATGATTGGTTGGAGAACATCGTCGAAATTGGAAAATTCAGTCGGCTGGATCAGGATACATGCAATAGCTACATCAGTTTACAAAAATGATTTGTATTGAATTTTTCAATTAGAAGTCAATTTGCTGAAAAAATGTTATTTTCAGGTTGCATTAAGTCCTAGGTCTTTCTCTCGCTTTATCTCTCTCACTCCTCGACACATATATCCACATCAATCATCATATTTATCGCCTCGTTTGTTATATCTTCCACATCAAAGGTTATACACTAGTGCTAGGTCTTTACCTCTCTCACTCACCGACTTATATATCCACATCACTCATCCCATTAATTACCTCGCTTGTTTACACACACACACACAGACACTCTTTATCTAATTTCTGCCAATTATCAATAAAATCTTATGGAAATACACCTTTTCTTGTTAATATTTCAAATTCATCTTCATTTTTTGAATATTTTATTGTAGTAAATTTTTTATCTTTGCTAAGATTTGAAGCTAATTTGGAAAGGCTACTTGGCATAAATCGAAAAGATTCTATGAATCTGAGTGAGAGTCGTAGCCAGATAATTTATGAAATACTATAGGAATTACATGCGAGGCTTGGTAATTTGCGTTACACCTATCATGAGAAGGGCCACCGTATTTACCTGTAAAATGGTCATGATCCCGATGTTTAACATCATCTTGGTTAAAATCTTGTTCGCAAATATGACAAACTTTTGCGTTTTGAAAATCATACTCTTGCTTTAATTTTAAGAGTTCCATTGGAACTGGATTTTTAAAATAAGAATTTACTTTCGCAGCTATCTTTTTCTACTCAAGGACAAACCACGTGATGTAGTCCTTTCCACGATAAACTTGAGGTTCAGATAGTGAATCGTCAAAACTGCATTTTGTGTAATAAGCAACACTTGTAGGTATGTGTTTCTGACAAGCATTTCCATGCGTATTGGCAACTAGCTCTAACAAATACTCTATGTCAGCATATACTGCAAATTGAACCCTCTCTTTTTATTTATAATTTTTAATTTCAAAATGTTATCCTCTTCTATGAGCATTATTAGCGTGCAATTATTATTCAGATTGTCACAATTAATTCAATGTTTTTCAAGAGATTTCTCAAACTTAAAGTGACACAAACACCCGTCTTAAAAATAAGTGGAGCAATTCGCTTTTGTTATTTTTTATTTCACTAGTCTAGATAGATTTTTGATTAGAGCAAAATGATAAACTTCTACATCTGAATCAAAGTTAGTATTTTCAATCATAAGAAGGTGAATAGTAGCTTTTTCAGATTTTTTCTGGCTTGTAAAAACTGGAACAATTTCCTCTTTCTTACTGTATTGAGCAGACTCTAATCCGTACACATTTATACTTAAACCGTTCATTTTCTAAAATTTTGGAATATCCTCAAGAGTAATTGGAAACTTGATGTCGTTATATTTGAGTTGGAAACTTCATTCATACCAGTTCCTGTCTTGAGCAACTTCTTGAATTTTCTTCTTGCTGTTTTCAGATCATCACTTAACGTCCTAATCGCATGTTTTTGGCCCACGCATAGCAGAATGTTCTTCCTCAATATTTTGTTTAATATCCTAATTTTTTTAGTTCCAGCCCTCATCCACAATCTAATTTCATCAGCTTCTGGGGGTTGCTTCTCGAGTATAAGTTGATATCCCATCTTCATGATTTGTAGAACTTTTTTACATTTTTCGAAATCCATTTTTAGCTCTAAATGAAATCAGCGAACACTTATAGAAACACTGTGTAGATTTTCAGTTATTTAAGGTTATGTAAGTCCTGTTATCAACTGATGACACTTGTGGAAATACTCCGTAGATTTCAAGTTATTTAAAGGTTATGTATGTCTTGTTATTAACTGATGACACTTATAGAAACACTACACAGATTTAAAGTAATTTGAAATTATGCAAGTCTTGTTATTAACTGATGAAATCACCGAAAAAATTGTACTTTGATATAGATCTTGGAGCGTTTTATACTTCCTACTCGTGGTTGTTTACCAGTCCAATGATAAAAAACAGAGAGTGCACCGCTTATATGGTGCCAATATTGGTGAAATATGGCAACACTGTCGATAAGAATTCTAGGAATCATGATGACGTATCAGAATGGAATTTTGTTTATCGAGAATTGTTAATAAATTGTTAAGGATTCCAGGAACCGACGAAGACGTCATTAGAATGGAATTTGGTTAGACCCAGAAATTGTTTAACACTAAATTAAATATGACGCCCATGTCGGCAAATATCAAAGGAGATCGTTTAATCAATTAAGTTCACATTGATAAGGATTCCAGGAATCAACGATGACGTAATGAGAATGGAATTTTGTTCACCGAGAATTGTTATAATATCACGAGAGTGGTTGCAGATCTTGGAAATTTTCAATGATGATTTATTGGGATAAAACATTTAATACATATTACTTTAGGGTGAAAAACTTAAATTCCGGGGATAGCAGGTATTACATAACCTAATATTGGGGTATCATATATCATATCATATTCCATATTTTTGGGACTGAAAAGTTCCATTCCCATGATTTTGAAGTATTGATTTCCAAAATTGATAGTGTGGATCGTTAAAAACTGTGATTCGTGGGACAGCACAAGAAGCGAAACCAATCTTACAGCCTTCTGCACTCTAGCCGCAAGTTTGCTATTCATACGGAAAAAAGTGGTCCAGAACTCCCCCTACCTATCTACTAACATAGTTTATTTCATTTTTTATCTTAATTCCACATGAAAAGAGCCTCAATTTGAGCTATACCTGCATAAAGTGGAATTAAAAGAAAACTTACGGCATAGGGGCTTAAAAAATCAAATGTTCCTGATTATTCTAATTTTTATTATATTTGAACCACTAATATAAACTAAAATAGAACTCTGTCAAAGAAAATTGATTTTTTTATCTCAATTCGCCATGCCAATAGTTTTAATTTGAGCCATCCCTAAAGGAAAGTGGACTAAAAGAAAAACTTCCAAGATGGGTTCTAGGACTAATACGGTGAAGAAGACTTGCATTGAATAGTATTCGAAAATTTCCTGTTCAATGATGATGTGACAATTATTATTGAATCCCTTTCGATATCGTTTTTATCCTCACATTTTGTATCCCCTTTTCACCTATAAAACTCTAATAATTTGATATAATTATGGATTTTTTTTCAAGAAAAGAGGAAGTTTTTTTCGAAAATGAATATCTTTGATATTGTGTTTTATATATTCAGTTGTCCATTTCACGAGTTTTTCAGATTAATTCTGGGTCCCGGTGATTCATTCTTGAGGATCCAATATCCGCAAATCATTCGATAGCTACATACAAAACATTCAACATTTATACAGAATGATTTCCTAGAAATTAAGGGCTTAAGACGATTTCAAGGTACCGCGGCCGGCCTGCTCCCCGGCGCGGCGACCTTTTTCTATTGTTCAGCGTTGGACTCGGTTTCGAAGCTGGATGGCTCTCAACCGGTGGCTTCTGCATTATGTTACAGGGGACATTTAAATGAAATATAGTGTATGAACTCTGTTGCAACCTACCATGGAGGTCGAGTGGAAAGCGCACATAATGGAAAGAAATGCACTTTGTTTGTTCAGAAATGTCCAGCACCTTCAATTTTGGTCTGATTTCGATTTTTTTTTGTTTTAAATGAAAGTTTATTAAATTTTAAAGAGCTTGACGCTCCGAACTTTTGTCTTTTCTATTTTTTTATTAATAATTTTGTAACTCAAAGTATGGAAAATAAATTGTAATAAATAAATTTTATGAACAAGTTAGCAAATAGTTTTCAGGAACTCCATTTCAATTTGTATTAGTAGAACTTTCTCCTCTAACGTATAAAACTAAACTAATTGCTAAATGATTCTGTACTAAAGTCAAATGCTAAATTGAGGTCTTAATAAGACATTTTTACTCCCACTTATTCTCATTACTGGTTAGTGTTGCGGAAAATTCCTTAATACTAGACAGTTTCGACAAAAATTCGTTTAAATTTTCGGTTTAAAAAATTAATTTTTACTTTCAAAAAAGTGATTTTCAACCAAATGAATGACTATTCAAACAAACAAAAATTGATCAAAAAAGACAAATTATAAAAGAACTACAAACTATAAAAAAAGTATGCAAATGTTTCAAAGCTTCTGTAAATCATAAAAGAAAAGAAACCCACGCGTTTTGTTGATAAATAGACTTCATAAATATTTAATTTTGTATAAATACATTGAGTATAAATAGTATAAAAATTTCTTTAAGTAACGTACGTTACTTTTTTCTTTATTTAACGTACGTTACTTTTTTCTTTATTTAACGTACGTTAATGTGCATGCAGTTGTCCAAACATTTTAACACGACAACGCGCCTTCGACTCGACTTCCATGGCAGGGCGCAACAGATTTCATACAATATTCCATTTAAATGTACTCCTGTGACATAATTTAGAAGGCGCCACAGCGCTTCGAGATCCAGGCCAGCGCTGAACAATACGCCTGTTGGGTAGCTATGACAGCGCCACCAATTTGGAAGTATTGGGAAGAAAATTGAATTTGAATTCAGTTTTAATAAGAAATATTATACTAAATAACTAATTTTAGACAACTAAAAAGAGATACCCTACAGGCGTATAGAAACAGGTCGCCGAGGGAGCAGGCAGGCCGCGATACCTTGAGATCGTCAAGCCATAACTAATTTTGACATTGTTTGTTATTCGTAGAATCTGAATCCGAAGTCAAAATTACCAAAAAACGTATTTTGCAAATATGTTACTTTTAATTTCTGATAAGGTATTGCCTTATAATTTCTTAAAAATAAAATCAACCATTTAAATTAACTTTTTTCATATTATTTATTATTTCTACCTGGAAGTAAAAGGTTTGATCATTAATGTAACCCCTTTACAAAGTCTAAAGCATCATCCACGGGAGGGGGGAGAATTCCATGAGTGGGGAGAGCCGCCATCTTACGATGTGCCTTTTGATTATGCACGCGAGCATTTTTGCCGACAAAATGTGCATGAAAATATAAACATGTGGGCGCTGCCATGTTTGTCGCGGGACATCAAAAGGTGGCGGACCTCCCCCCTCATTGCATCATCCCCGCAATGGCATGCCTAGTCCCTTGTTTTCTATGTCCATGCTAACACCTGATAGAATTATCCACTGAGGGTACTGGCCGCTTTTGTAGCTTCGCTACTGGTGGCGACTCATTCTTGACACTGCCTGTGTGCTGAGAAACTGCGAGAACCAGCAGTTCTAGGAATTAATAAATCAGCCAATGTTATATTAAAGCTCTCCTAGATAGCGCCAAAACTGGGAATAGATAGCAGAAAGGTTTGAATTAAACATGCCGCCAAACTAAACAGCGCCAGTGTAGCGCGAGGCTCTTATTGCGTGAATAGAGAGGCTTGAGAAAAGTTGTACTGGCTTTAGCATGATTCAAGACTGCCACGAAATTTTTCCACATGAATATAATGTCTAAAGCGATTACCATGACGCTGCTTCAACACGGAAACTCTAATAACTGTATTTAAACCTCGTTCATAAATGCAAACCAAATATTTCTTTTAATCAAACATACGGAGATGGGATTTAAAAACATGTTTTAGTTAGAGATGGATTTTTATTTGATCATTTTTGCACGGGGCTGTCCCGGTATATATCATTAGTCACGGACGCATTTTTATAATGCAATCAAGTGATCTGATGAAAGCAGTGTGCCCAGACATATTGGACAAAGCATGGTTTTACCCCATCATTGACGGACTGGATTGCAGTCAAGTACACGATGGGGGGACCTACAGCTTAAGGTGGGTTCCGAACCACCAGAACCTCGGTAAAGGTACATTGAAAAATTTCTAGAGGTACCGGCTCAGGGATCGAACCCCGGACCTCTGCGGTGAAGTCCGGGGGTCTAACCAACTGAGCCATTACGGAAAAAACATTTCAGTGTTGAAATGTTGTCACATGCTTGTACTGCCCAACATGTCGAAGGCATTTTTAGTTAGAGATGGATTTTTATTTGATCATTTTTGCACGGGGCTGTCCCGGTATATATCATCAGTCACGGACGCATTTTTATAATGCAATCAAGTGATCTGATGAAAGCAGTCTGCCCAGACATATTGGACAAAGCATGGTTTTACCCCATCATTGACGGACTGGGTTGCAGTCAAGTACACGATGGGGGGACCTACAGCTTAAGGTGGGTTCCGAACCACCAGAACCTCGGTAAAGGTACATTGAAAAATTTCTAGAGGTACCGGCTCAGGGATCGAACCCCGGACCTCTGCGGTGAAGTCCGGGGGTCTAACCAACTGAGCCATTATGGAAAAAACATTTCAGTGTTGAAATGTTGTCACATGCTTGTACTGCCCAACATGTCGAAGGCATTTTTGGTTAGAGTTGGATTTTTTATTTGATCATTTTTTCACGGGGCTGTCCCGGTATATATCATCAGTCACGGACGCATTTTTATAATGCAATCAAGTGATCTGATGAGAGCAGTCTGCCCAGACATATTGGACAAAGCCTGGTTTTTACCCCATCATTGACGGACTGGGTTGCAGTCAAGTACACGATGGGGGGACCTACAGCTTAAGGTGGGTTCCGAACCACCAGAACCTCGGTAAAGGTACATTGAAAAATTTCCAGAGGTACCGGGTCAGGGATCGAACCCCGGACCTCTAAGGTGAAGTCCAAGTGTCTAACCAACTGAGCCACCGAGGCTCAATAATAATAAGAAATTATTATTATTATTATTATTATATTACATTGACAGAAAAAATTCTTTCAACCAAATTAATAAATATTTAATCAAATAAAATAATTAACTCATTATGATAAATTTTTGATTTTTATGAACAATTAATGTCGACGAAACGAATCAAACATTCTTTCAAACTAAAGAAATAAATATTGATGTAAGCGCAATATTTTATTCATCTAAATACTTGATTCAATTATGGACAAGTTAAGTGGTTCAAATGCACCCTGATCAATTAAAAAAATTGAACTCATTGAATCAAATAAATATTTCTTTGAAGGACTAATCCGATTCTAACGAATCTGGACCTTTTGAGTCAAGGATATTATTTTCTTACATGTAGGAAATCTGTATTTTCATAAAGAAAATACAGGTAAATAATTAATTTCATCAGATCAACAAAAGATACCTTTATGAAAAAGAAGTATTGGTAAGTTTTGGATCCAGTACTTTTTTTTGAGAAAAAGTATTAAATTTCCAATTCTTATTCATGAAAAAATTATTAGATCCAATACTTACCAATACTTCTTTTTCATAAGGGTATATGTCTGGTTTGAATAAAAATTACTACTGTGAAAGAATATTTACTTGTTACTAAAAAATACTTGGTTAAAAAATATTTTCTTCAGTTTATCAGATAAAAAGCACCATTTCTACTAAGTTTCACAGGCCTTTTAAACTAACAAAATAACTCATGTTTACAGTGATAACATCACGGAGAGACATCTAGTTTGAAAATCTGGGGATGGTTGTTAGAAATAGGTAACTCAGTCTAAGAAAAGTAAAGGAATTAATTTTCACGATGGGCCATTTGACATAGGTTAATATACAAATATTAAGAATAGGAATTACATGGTTGCTCGAAACAGATGATGAAACGTAATGATAAATTTACCACAACAAAAATCTGCCACTGTTCTCGCAAGTTTGAGCGCGCCTAGGGCGCGCGACGGTTGGTTCTCGCGTTTCACGCTCGATAATATATTTATCTCGCGCTTCGCGCACGATCTTTCTGCGCAGACTTTTCAAAACTGAAGGTGAAAGTATCGACAACAGTAATTTGGTGATTGTGAATTCGCTTTTGTTAAAGCTCCTTCGGCTTTAACGAACACATTCTTATCACGTATCTCGTGCTTCGCACTCGAGTTTATCCTTGAAATTTTACATCATTTCCATAAATGTATATTATTATAATTCGTAACTTGCCTTGGTATTAAAACTGACCAAATTTCATTGTCCCGTTTAAAAAAATGCGCATTCTTTTTAAAAAATTTGGTTATTCAACGTTTTATTACAAGTTTTGTTGTTTTTCCATCAACTGAATGTGCTCATTTCCAATATTTTCTTTACGATTTAAACTTTACACATACGGTCTACTGAGCAGCCTTACCGTTTTCTAACTTCTGACACACACACACACATATATATATTTTGTTTCTTTGAAAATGCATTATTATATTTGAGAATATTTGAAATACTGTGAAAATGTTGCATGAACAAATGTAACTTTTGGATTTTCCATTATTTTTTATGCTGTCTTCTAGGGCATTTAGAAATCAAACTTTTTCTTCTCTTGCCACTTCGTCATATCGTCCGTTAATTGGCTTAAAAGGTTCATTTTCGTGTGTTTTTTGGAATGTTGTAAATGCTATACCTCTCATAATTTTTAATTTTATGAAAAAAAGTCATTAGATAAATTGTTCGACTTTTTAAATACTATGAATAACCGTACAGAGAATTCTTGAATTTTGAAAAAATTGCCTCAAAAATATTCAAAAGGCGCTCACTTTTTGAATTTTTATCCATAATGGCTGGCTAAGGAACTTAACCTTAGTTTAGGACACTTAAACAGTGTACACGAGGCCAATCTAATAGAATTATTTTCTCAAAAGTTATCGTGCTGACAGACAGGCATAAATACACACAGACAGATAGACCGACAGACAGACACATTAGTGAAAACCTACTTTTCAGATGTAGGGGGTCTCAAAACGTGGACATTTGACAAAAACTGGGGGGAGGGGGCGGGTTGTTAAATTTTACACATATCTGATACCTTCTCTGATGAGAATGTAAAAAAACCATTTATAAATATTTTTTTGCTCTACCTTCGGTGAAAAAATGTTATCTATTTATTTTGGCTTAGTTTGTGTCGTGTGTCTCAAAATTGAATTTTTGTATTTGCAATGTTTTTTAAATAAGTAAAACAAAAACTACGTGTCCTATAAAAAAGTGATTAATAACAAATTTGCAGATATTTTTTGGGTGCACAATACTTGCCTTATCATTTTTTTTCCTTTTTTGCATAGCTTGACCGCAAAATGCAATTTTTGATTTTTAATTAGTTTCGTGCGGTCAAAATTTGAATTTTTTGAAAAAATTCAAAAAGTTGATATGATAATCTTGTAGGGCTCACTTTTAGTATTTTTATCCAAAATGTCTGAGTAATGAACTTGGCATTTAGCTTAGGGCACTAAAAGAGTGTACCAAAAGCCAATCTGATAGCTTAATTTTTTTCAAGAGTTATCGTGCTCAAAGACAGATGTAAAGACAAACATGACGACAGACAGATAGACCCATGTAAAAATGGTTTATTTGTCACGAATAATTTTTTGATAGTTTTGTTTTTAGTTTAAATCATAAAAATAGCATCAAAAATATAAAAATTTCAATTTTTTGAAACCCCAGACATGTGTGAAAAAGAAATTAAAAGACGTTATGGTAAGAAAGTGCCCACGCAGCGGGCACATTGTTTTGACTGTTAATGACTTTTTCATGATTAAATCCTAAACTGATCATCCTATAAAAAAGTGATTGAAAACAAATTTGTAGATCTTTTTCAAATGCACATTTTTTGTGAATTTATCTTTTACCGTACTTGCACAGTTTGGCCGAAAAATGTAATTTCTGGATTTTCCATTATTTTGTATGCTGTCAAAATTGGAATTTTGGATTTTTCAAGAAAATTCAAAAAGTTATTATGATAATCTAGTAGAAAATTCAAAAAGGAACATTTTTCTTCTCTTGACTTTTTGTCATAACGCGCGTTATTTGGCATAAAGTGTTCGTTTTCGTGTCTTTTCTGGAATTTTGTAAATGCTATAACTATGGTAATTTTTGATTTTTTGAAAAAAGTCATAAGGATAAATTGTTCGATTTTTTGAATACTATGAATAACCATACAGAGAATTTTTGAATTTTGAAAAAGTCGGTTCAAAAAATATTCAAAATCTGCCCACTTTTTGAATTTTTATCCAAAATGGCTGGCTAACGAACTTGACCTTTAGTTTAAGACACTAAATGTGTGCGCCAAAGGGAAATCTGATAGATTAATTTTTTCATAAGTTATCGTGCTCACAGACAAACATACAGGCAGACATATATACATACAGACGTACAAACAGACGCATTCGTAAAAACTTGTTTTTCGGATTCAAGGGGTTTCAAAACGTGGACATTTGACAAAAACTGGGGGGGGGGCAAACTTTAAACAAATGTAATACCTTCTCTGATGAGAATGTAAAAATGCTTTAGTTTTAATAATTGCACTCAGTTTATTTTTGAAATTATGCAATTGCACGTGCGGTTACTTACATACCTAATCGAAATGCTTAATCGCTATGAAACACTGTGAATGATCACATATACAAGGATGATGGCAAACCTACTTCTCTGAAACTCTTCGAAAGATAACACAGTGCCCTAAAGCTGAGCTCGACTGGTGGTTGAGGTGCTCCCGGTGTTTTCCTAAAAGTTGCTTGAAACCTTTATAACTTGTCAAAGAAATTATGTTTGTCAAACGCGTACACATTTCCCCGGATTATGGGGTGGTAGAAAACGGGAATCATTAAAGATCACAGATGTAATTTGATAGGATAAGACAGATTCCGATAAGAATGCATGCGTGCATACTTGTGCTTATCCCATTATCGTGTATAATTGATGACGAAAGGCACCAAAACGAAGATTTGCTGATAGAATAATGCTTAAGTACATACCAATTCTGACGTTTAGATCGCTCAAGTAGTGAGAAATATTTTTGGTCTATTTTTTCGTTTTACACATTTTATATGAATAGGTAGAAATAAAATCTCAAAGAGGTTCAAATTTCGTGGGTTTTGAATTTTTTTTTTAACATTGACTGCAAATTTATTCTTTAACTTGAAAACATAATAAAAACTTGGTACCAGAATATGAGGAGGTTGAATGAGAATAAAAAAGAGTTTATAGAAAAAACTTTCTTTATTCAGGAAAAATAAAGAAGAAGAAGGGAAATAAAAATGCAATGCTTTCATGTACAGTCGAGAATGGCGCGAACTAGCGAACTGTCGGCGGTAATGTAGCGCTACTGCGCTTGCGTGATATTGGTGGTAGCATTCTGGTGAAGAGTCTTCGAAGGCTCGCGGACTCAACGTTATTTGCTAATTCGAGCGTCTCTAATGTCTCGAATATTTAAAATTGTACGACGCATCTTATTTCGACTCTAAACTTAACCATACGCAGTAATAGAGGAGAGTACTCGAATATGAGATATCCTCGTAATATGAGAAAGCGGGGTATCAGCTAAACTAAGAGACCCACTCTGTTGGTTCTATCACAAACTTGTAGCCCTTGAAGAAAGAGTAATTTCGTGGTATAGTCCATTTCTCATTAGGCTTTTAAGGATTACAGGCGAATTTTAGTGAAATCGATTATGGTTGAGTTCTTGGAAGGGAATTCTTTAAACCCTATTTATTATTCATTAAATATGTATTTAGCAGTAACGTTTCTCTGGAGTGATGGCGATTGAATAACTAATCAGGAAAATATCGATAGTTTTAAAGTTTTTCATGGTACAGGTCAGGCATAGTAAGTGCATAGTTGCACCTGTGGTTTTTATAACACTGTGGCTGCGCGGGGGAAATTGATTACAAAAGTGTTTGTGACTACTGCAAAAACATTTTATTAGCTATTTCCTGGGGTATCTCATATTATGAGAATAGTTTGACAAATTTGGGAACAGTACTTTTTTACATTTCCTTTAAAATGACCTATATTACTTTTAAATTCAGTACATAGAATTCCGACAATCACGCCAAACAGAGTTCTTATCTCATATTTGGGTACTCTCCTCTATATTTTCACGAGGATTTACTAAATAAGGTGCTTTTACAAAAGGTACTTTATTGAAATGAATTAAAGTAAGATCTATAGCACACTTAGTTTTAATAGTCTATAAAACAGTTATTTATGGATATCAGAATGATGTGATCTAGTAATCACAAGTAAACACTTTAGAAAGGGTACCTGTACTCGAGCAACAATCACTAGCACCATAATAGTCATTTGCAGATTAAAAAATGAAAATGTAATCGGTTAGCCACATTTTTAATCGGTCACCTGTGCGCGGTGATTTAAATCTGCCATACCACATTCGTCAAAATGCTGAATGAATAGAATTGAATGAGACTGAGAAACCTGAAATAATTCCTATGAGTATTCTACGATTCATTACCCAGGAAACAAAAATGCATTCACTTGCATTTCAATGGGTTTTGAGGTTTTCTGAATTGCGTATCTGTCACTGGAATTACAGATAGCCGCTCATAGGTTAGAGTGAGTTTTGAATGAGAAATCAAGTTTTTTAATCGGCCACGTAATTTTTTTCTCGGACCCATTCATTAGCGAATATGAATCAGCATTAACTGATAGAGGAACGATAGTTCCGATAGAAAATTATTAATTTAAATAAAACAAATTTCTTTCAAATATTTTAAATTAATTATTGAAAAATAGTTCAATGGGCAATTTTTAAGAAAATCCTGGTATACATGTAGTCTACTTTTATATATAGACTATTTATTTTCAGGCATTTTTTTTATTGATCACTGAAACTGAAAAATGAATATGTTACAATCTGAAGGCCATATAACACGCGGACTCCCTGCAGCCACTAGCATGTGCACCTAATAAATTGAATGACACTGACGCTTAATTCAGTGTTAATCTTATAATTCCTGCATAGGATAATCTATTGAAACCATTTTAAAAAGTGAAACACAACTAAATAATCATTAAATTTATAAATAAATTCTCGCATCAATTATAATAAATAACAATATTATTTAATTTTAATTTCTTTAATTTTTGTTTAATCAGTATTGTCCTATTCAAATTTATCACTTCATACTTTTTCTTCGAAACAATTAATTCTTTAAAATTTTAATCTGCATATTCCACTCAGTTGAACTCAACCCGAGGTAACCCAAAATTGTCAGATTCACGCTTATTGAAAATTGCTATATGCGCATCGTATTTTTACCATTGGGTGTGATCTTTTAAGAATTCCATTTCATATTGAATCTCAACCCATTTATATGAACATTCATTAATCGTAGAATATTCATAGGAGTTATTTCAGGTTTGTCAGTCTTATTCAACTCTATTCACTCAGCATTTTAACGAATGTGGAATGGCAGATTTAAAGCACCGCGCACAGGTGACCGATTAAAAATGTGGCCAACCGATTACATTTTCATTCTTTTAATCTGAAAATGACAGATACGCAATTAAAATCGACTCGCTTTCTATCGGTTCTTTTTTCCTGGGTAGTGTGCATATTAATGGGTTGAGATTCAATATGAAATGGAGTTTTTAAAAGATCACACACAATGATAAAAATACGATGCGCAAATAACAATTTTCAATAAGCGTCATTCTCTCAATTGTAGATTACCTCAGGTTGAGTTCAACTGTGTGGAATATGCAGATTAAAATTTCAAAGAATTAATTGTTTCAAATAAGAAATATGAAGTGATCAATTTGAATAGGACAATGCTGATCAATAAAAAATTAAAGAAATTAAAATTAAATAATATTGTAATATATTATAATTGATGCAACAATTTATTTATAAATTCAATGAATATTCATTTGTAATGCTCTTTTTACAATGGTTTCAATAGATTATCCTGTACAGGAATGATAATATTTACACTGAATTAGGCTCCAGTGACATTCAAGTTATTCAGTGCACATGCTAATGTGCATGCTAATGGTTGCAGGGAGTGCACGTGTTATATAACCTACAGATCGTAACATATTCATTTTTCAGTTTCAGTGATATAACGAGTTTTTATAAACGTAAATTAAAAGAAAAACTTCAGCTTTTGATGTGTAAAATATATAAGTAAAATTTTTAACATTCCTAAGTGGTGTGATGCAAATACGTGAAAAAAAATGTTCAACAAAATAAACAAAAAATGCCTAAAAATAAATAGTCTGTAAATAAAAGTAGACTAAATGTATGCCAGGATTTTCTTAAAAGTTGCCCATTGAACAATTTTTTAATAAATAATTTTAAATATTTGAATTAAATTTGTTTCATTTATATTAATAATTTTCTATCGTAACTATCGTTCCTCTATCAGTTAATGCTGATTTATAATTGCGACTGAATGGGTCCGAGAAAAAAATTACGTGTCCGATTAAAAATTTTGATTTCTCATTCAAAACTCAGTCTAACCTATGGTCAGCTATCGGTAATTTCAGTGACAGATACGCAATTCGGAAAACCTCAAAACCCATTCAAATGCAGGTGAATGGAATTTTGTTTCATGGGTTCATACAAATTATTTTTCCATTTTTCTACTCGATGTATTTCTGTAGATGGCACTAATTTTGCACTTCATAACAATTAATCAGGCCTCTAATTCTGAATATTTAGCAGTTTACGAATCTATATAGTGTGGTTACAATAATAATTGTTTAAAACATTTTTTAAAATCGTATTAAAATGTCAAATTTAAATGTCCTACTATACATCCTGCACAGATAATAGAATATTTACTCACGCTCAAGTATTTATTTTACATCCCGACAATATAAAAAAATGTAGTTTCATTACATGGTATTGTTCATTGGCTTGAAATTTTCTGAAATAAAATTTGAAATTTTGGTTTACAAATATGCAGAATTTAATTTTTCATTGCATACGAAAATATAAATGGTTTTTAAATGTAAAGGGCTGGAAGCTCCCGTTTCTATTGACATTAGTAGATTCGAAAATCTTGCTTCCAAAAGCTAAATTTAGGCGAGGATGAGGAGTTTCAGCCCGTGCATCCTGCTTTTCAGAGGGTTCTCAAATGCTCTGAGTGGTTATGTCTTCTCCACATCCTTCGTTCTTCTTTCTGTATTTCTATATAGGAAGTATTGCAGCATCAAACATTTGGTAAAATGGACTTGAATAATTTATATATATATATAAATATATAATTAAAAATTTTTCATAAGGACAACCGCAGAATTTCGCCGGGAGCGGGTGCTAATCTGAAAAATTGCACCCGCTTCCAGCGAAATCGCGGTAAAA
>NC_046660.1:145217316-145234054 GCF_010883055.1 Belonocnema kinseyi
TTTGCAAATAATCAACTTTATTCAGAAAAACATAAATTTCATACAAAAGATACTTATAAACTAGACTTATCTAACCAAGTATTGTGTGAGTCATCGAAACCTAACCATTTTATTAATAGCTTATTTCCTCTTTTTTCAGTACTTTTTCCACAAGATAAATTTCTGGATGTCTAACTTTGACTAGTTCTTGTTCATAAAAACTATCTGCAATAGCTTTACCTTGATAATCTTTAATCATATACGTCACTGGTTCAGTATTCTTGACATGACTTATGGTAAATATTTCAGTTGTCCAATTCGGTGTGTAGCCTTTCTGAAAAATATGCTTGTACTTACTTATACGTACTTCATCGAATAGTCTGATGTCTACTATCATTGTAAGATAAAACTGAATCTTTCAAAATATCTATCCACTTGTAATGTCCCTGTAAGCTAAATTGCATCCACATTTTATGCTTAAAAGTACGATTAAATCGCTGGCAAATGGACGCTTTTAAACTACTAAACGTCGAATACAAATTTATTTTGTATCGCTTCTTAAGATTTTCAAATTGCGAATTGTAAAATTCTTTTCCTCTATCAACTTGTAAATTTTTCGGTATGCACCCCTCATCAAGTACAGATTCCATGGCTGCAGCTACATCTTCGCCCTTCTTGGATTTAACGGGGATAGCCCAAGCAAATTTTGAAAATATGTCAATTACAGTTAAGATGTACTTGTATCCTTTATTTACTCTCTCGTATGGTTGCATTTCAAAAAGATCAGCTTGCCAGGTCTCATCAATGCCACGAATATCGAAATGTTGACGTTCGTAATTTCTTCTAGCTGGTTTGTGCAGCTCCTTCACCAACTGCAGCTTCTTGGTGTCCATTTTTGAGTGCATTCAGCCTGGTGTCTAATTGACTAATGAGCTCAGAATTTCGATACACTAATTTTTGAATTGATTCAACATCAATTTTCGCATTTTAAAAAAGTTTATCTGTGGAATTTTCGAGAGTTTCAATCATCATTGTATTATTGACTACTTCAGTTCGCAAAGAAGCTACAACATTATATATAGTCTGAAGTTCATGCTGTATCGTATGTTGCGCCATATTCAGATTCACAGCATCATATAGTTCTTGAGCTTCAGCCACTTTACACAGCCTCTTATTATTCATATCATAATTTCCTTCAGATGTGACTTTGAAGCCAATTCCATGAGGAGCGCGACTTGTACTCTGTGATCGCTTGGAATGACGTCCGAATACATCGATGCTCATCTTGAAAATGATGAAAATGTTGATAAACATCCATTAATATATAATTTCAGCTTCTCGTAGTTCTTCGATATTTGATATAATTTCGTTGGTGTGACTTGGATTACCAGCTGCTTGAGACGCTAGGAGTAAGCGTAATCGGTCTACCAATTCATTCGGATCATCCCAGTAAATGTAATCCATTAGATTTTTCTCTCTGGCAATCATGTATTGTGGGATCATACCTTCACCTGATAATGATTTCCCGTCTTTACTTCGTCTATTTGAATTTTTTGGTGGAGATGGCGGAATTAATTTCATTATAAAGTTTTTATATTTAAAGGCCTTACTGTCACGAATTTTTCCATTTGGTTTATAATGTTTTTTATATAAGTTTGTTGCAATAGCAATTTGTCTATAATTTTCAAGATCACTGGGAGTTATAGAGGACTCTTGATGTACTTTTTAAAATAAAAGTTTAAGCAAGCCTTTACTTTTGGGAAAATTCAAATTACCCACATGAATATAGTTCTGACTGAAATTTATCTGAAAATCTCCAATCATTAATCTATCTTCCGTTAATTTTCTTACTCCATACATATTATCGAGTTCTCTACTTCGTTTGCCTAACAATATGAGATACTTGTTTGGATCATCATCAGTCCATGAAGATGTAGGCATTTCAGAGTTGTTTTCAGCTTCACTAGCAGTTGATGTCTCTAAATTACTGGGATCTACATTCTCATCTGCTTCTTCCTCATAGTCATTAATTGATTTATATGACAATTCATCGTCATCAATACTTTCTTCAGCTTTATTCTTTGCTTCGTCTTTCCATCTAATTGGTTCAACTTTTTCATATTCTTGAAACCGCCAACAATTTTTTCGAGTGGATTAACAATGGGTTTAAAAGTGTCACTTAATGTGCGCTCAACTGTTTCTTTGCCCAACTTTATTAACCTATATTTTAATCAAATTGATTCACTAGCTCTAGCAATTTGTTGCAAAATATTCTTTTCCTTTTGAAAATTCTCCTGACGCGAAGAAATGTTGATGCATCAACGTCTAAGTTGCGACTGTTTTTATATTGATCATTATACATGTATATATTACTTTTTCAGATTTATGAAACAATCAAAACCTTTCCTATATCTACCCTGGTTAAAATTCCTATCCTTGTCAATTACAACGAATCCTTACTTGTCATCATTCCAGCATGTTGAACACACATTTTTAAATTGTAAATAAGCCATATCAGTATTTACATGATCATCATAAATGTGATTTAGATTCATTTCATCTTGCTTGAATAACACAAGTAAATTAACATTGTCGGGTACAAGATGTTTAGGAATATGAGCATATGTCTGACTCAAGTAAAAACAGTCGACATCCTTATCTCTACCCATGGAAAAGAATGCTCTTATATTATCTTGTTTCTTACAAGCCACATCATCAAATACAATTACTGAGTTGGATTTCGCTTCACTTGGCATTATAACCTCTTCATGCTCATTGAAAGGATAGTACTCAACGCCATCTACTGATTGAAGGACTTTTTCCAAAAATTCATACTTTGGTTGCTTTAGAGATTTTAAGTAGACGTAAATATTTTCAAATCTCAAACCATTTGGATGTATCATTAGAGCCAGCAAAGCATTTGTCTTTCCACAGTTGGAAGGTCTACAAAATATAGCTCGTACACTGTTTGGTAGCAAATGTCCGTGTCGTTTTTCTCTATTCTCTTTTTGAACAAGCGAATAAAAATTTTGAATAGGTAGTTTCACAGGTTGTGCTTCAAACTGCATCTTGACAAAGACTGACTGGAAAACCTGTAAATATCCTGGTTATGTAGGTTGACCTTCAGTCTGAAAGTATCACTTGCATAGATATGATCGTTCACAGAGGCAAAACAGTCAGTTGTAAACGAACCCTGAAGCAGGCAAGACGTGGGAGAGGCTTGCTCAACATAATCATCAATAATTTGCCGTTTGAATTGCATTTGCCTGGTTACCAGTACTATGGCCCAGGCACGAAACTAGCCAAAAGATTAGCACAAGGTGATCCGGGAATCAATCCACTGGACGCTGCTTGCAAAGAGTACGATATAGTCTACTCACAAAATAGAGAAAATATAGAGGCTAGAAACTCAGCTGACAGTGTACTAGCTGAAAAAGCTTGGAAACGTGTCTTTGCTCCAGACGCTGGTATAGGTGAAAAGGCAGCCGCTTGGGGAGTTACAAACGCAGTGAAGGTGAAATCAAAATTTGGGATGCGTTTCAGCAAGAACAGAAGACCTACCACTACACTGAGAAAAATTGATGCTGCAGCTAAAAAGTCTATGATTTCAAGCAATGATGCACAAACTTCCATTAAATCTGCACTCAGAGGCGCACGTGCAGCTGTCATGAAGGCTGGTGGAAGAAGAAATGTGAATAAACCTCGTATCCTACCTGTACCAGCCAAAGTAGGAGCATTTTTACCCTTCCTTATACCTGTTTTTGCGGGTCTCAGTGCTGCTGGAGCACTAGCTGGCGGAGCTGCGGGAGTAGCTAAAGCTATGAATGATGCAAATTCAGCAAAACAACAACTTTCAGAGAGTAAACGACATAATGAAACGATGGAAGCCATTGCTTTAGGAAAAGGTCTATACTTGAAGCCATATAGACAAGGATTAGGGCTTCATCTGAAACCATATAAACATGGAGTAGGACTCAAACGCAAGTCAAAAAACTCAAAGTGAAGCTACCTCATCGAGCCTTGACTGATGCAGATTTACTGAAATTTGAAAAATCTTTGAAGATTCCACATTTTCGAGGTGTTTTTATGCGAAATGGATTACTAAAGGGTGGACCACGTAAATATGAATGTGCTATTGTTAATCTTGACGATGAAAAAGGATCAGGAACACATTGGTGTGCCTATAAAAAGATTGACGGCAAAATAATTTATTTCGATAGCTTCGGTAATCTTCGACCACCTTCGGATCTCTTCAAGTATTTCGATGTTGGTAGCATAAAGTATAATCACGAGAGATATCAAAATTACGATACATTCGTATGTGGACATTTATGTCTGCAATTTCTATGCAATCAATTAAAATCTAAGAGTACTTTGAATCTATATAAGTGTTGAAATTTTCAATATAAAGTCAGCTGAACGCTAGCTGTCATCATGGATGATTCATTGACACTAACATTATCAGGAACTTCTTCAATCCTGGAAACGCACTACTTTCCTCCTATTGAGTTGTCTCCTTATAAAAATTACGCACTTGGACTCGTTGATTTTCTAACCTTTAATTCAATACCCAATGTTGACATTGGCCAAAATAAATTTTATGTGGGTGGTGAAATAATTGAAATACCTACAGGAAGTTATGAAATAAGTGACATGAAGCGCTATCTACAGAATACTTTGTTATACAAGGGTATTGAAATTCATATTTAACCAAACAATAATAGTTAAAAAATTGAAATTTACTGCAGTCACGGTATAAATTTGGAACCTAAAGATTCCATCGGTTATTTGCTAGGGGTTTCACCACGCAGACTAGAAGCTAAGCAAGCTTACGAATATGATTAACCGGTATCAATCATAAAAGTGCATTCTTTAAGAATTGAGTGTAGCATAACTACAGCTGCATACATTAATAGTCAGAAAGTACATACTATTCATGAATTTTTCCCTCTAGTGCCACCTGGATATAAGATAGTGGAAGTACCATCTCATGTCATTTACTTACCAGTCGTTGTGCAGACAATAGATCATATACAGCTCCGTATAGTTGATCAAGACGGGTATTTAGTCAATTTTCGTGGTGAAGTTGTAACAATCAGACTGCACATCAAGTCTCTCTAATAATGGATGTCGTTTTCAACCAAAAGATTGGCTTTGGTTATAATAAACCATCAAAATGTCACAAACTAATCAGTCGACAAAGAGCAGTCAAAGGGTTATCACCTCAAAGTTCTCTTTTCCTAAAAAGTCTAGGCCTGCAGTTCAGAAAAAGAAGAAGAGAATAAAGAGATTTAAGAGTTTTTTCACCTGCATCTGTCAATTTGTCTATCAGCGATTGATTATTTGTCATGGAAGGGGAAATTTTGAATATTCAAGCACCAATCATCTTTGATGAGTCAATTGCATACTGTGAAATTCATGCACATCAGCTTTATGCCTCATCGACCTTCAACAATAGTGATGAAATTCGGATCGTTGTTCAAAATCAGGACCAGTGTCTCTTGCCGAGCAAAAGTTCACTTCACGTACATGGAAGAATCGTAAAGACTGATGGAGCGCAAGTGACAAACACATATTTAGTTTCTAATGCCATCTGTAATTTTTTTGAAGAAGCAAGATATGAAATCAATGCAATAGAAATTGATAGAAATAAAAATGTTGGTCTGACTAGTCTCATGAAAAATTATGTATCTCTAAATCCAGGACAATCACGATACATACAGAATACTGGTTGGCTTAATGTAAATAATAATAATCAATTACTGACAAACGTCACTGGCTACTTTGATGTAGCCATACCTCTTAGCATGATATTTGGTTTTGCTGAAGATTATCACAAAATCATTGTCAATGCTAAACATGAACTCATTTTGACCAGATCACAGATTAATACAAATGCCATCTTGCAAACAGCTCCTCTTGAGCAGTATAAAATTGAAATCAATAAAATAGAGTGGTTATTGCCTAGCGTTAGACTGTCTGATTCACGAAAATTACAGTTGCTAAAATATATTGAAAAAGATCCATCTATTCCAATAAGTTTTCGAACTTGGGAACTATATGAATATATCCTAGTTTCAGCGATTTCAAACCATGTTTGGACTGTAAAAACTTCAACACAATTGGAAAAACAAAGACTTGTTGTACTTGGATTTCAGACAAACAGAAAAAATAATACTACTAGAAACTGTAGCAAGTTTGATCATTGCAATTTGACTAATGTAAAACTATTTTTGAATGATCAGTGCTATCCTTATAGTAATTTGAATCTTGATATTAATCGAAATCAGTATGCTCTTCTTTATGAAATGTATACAAACTTTCATGTTAATTACTATGGTAAAGAACCACAACCACTGTTATCGAGAAGAGAATTTATAGATCATGCACCTCTAGTAGTGATTGACTGCTCTAAACAGAATGAGTCACTGAAATACGGGCCAGTT
This sequence comes from Belonocnema kinseyi, assembly GCF_010883055.1. NCBI lineage: Eukaryota > Metazoa > Arthropoda > Insecta > Hymenoptera > Cynipidae > Belonocnema > Belonocnema kinseyi. The sequence goes on from NC_046660.1 coordinate 145,223,742, forward strand.
GACGTTCGTTTGGAATTTCAAACTAGTGAAAATTTTCCCGCTCAAACATCGGCATATTGCTTAATTTTTCACGATCGTATAATTGAGTATAAACCAATAAGTGGGGTGGTGAAAAAGTTGGTATAAAAATGCTGTAATAAATTAGAAATAATTTAGTTGCATTCAAGATGCAGTACTTGGTGGATATGCAGGGCTTCAAGTTGCCGGAAAATAAATTTGTATTGAAAGAATAGGCTATGTTACCACTCTTTGATGAAACAGGTAAAATACCATATTCTTTCCTCTTTTAACCACCCTGCATGTGGAAAGACGTTCCACCAAAATATAAGTCTATAAACAAATGGACAGAGCGCAATCATCATGGAATACCATGGAATGCTGGTAAATTACCGTATTCTTTAGTACCTGTAAAACTCGAGGATACTTTAGAAGATGCATCAACAATTTATGTAAAAGGATTGGAAAAAAAGAATTGGTTGAAACAATTTGTAGAAATATCATGCAAAATTGTTGACCTGCTTGATCTGAAATGTCCTTCACTGCAGAAACTGCGTAAAATGTATGAACTTGAAAATATTATGTATACGAATCATATGTATAAAAATTCTTCCAATTGCGCAATTGAAAATGTAATTTTATTGGAAGATTGGATGATTTCAGAAGAGTACTTATATGCTGATAATTATTCATATTTATGGAGATAAGAAATGTTTTTTCCAGATATATTTAATTTACGTATTTTTAAGCATATAATGTACTGATTTTTTGGGAAATTAAATAAAAAAGTAAATGAAAAGAAGCTTGTGTGTTTTTTCTCAGAGTTCCTTGTCCTTATAGTAAGTGAGAATAGTAGATATGCGAAAGGGTAGGTTAGTGAACATCGTTGGCATTGTGGCTTCAAGAAACGTCGTCCTCATCATTGGGAGATTATGTCTGCTGGATCAGGTTGCATCCGATAGCTAAATCAGTTTAAGAAAAATGCTCTGCATTTAACTCTTTTCAATTTTAATTGAAGCAAATAATTTTTTGATTTAAAGAAATTCTCTTAAAATTATATTTTTCAGGGTTGTATTTAATAAAAAACACCATTTTATATTTAACTATTTTTACTTTTATTTTGCTATAACTTGTGTTTTGTACAAACAATTGTACAGTGTTTTTCAATTCCTTTTTGTAGTTTTTACATATATACACTTTACATTATATTTATATCACAGAAGATTATTTTCATTCCAACCGCTACATATTATAAATCTGATACATTAATCTTTTTCTGTACAGTATATAATCTGTCTCTCTCACTCCTACACTCATATTTCCCCTCGTTTTTGTTTTTCTTCTCATATATACAATCTTAATAGCCTACAATGACAATTTTTTTACATATATACAAATAATCAATCATTATATACATTTTTACATTGCATCGACTTCCATGAGATCATAGGCTCTATATTTATATCCCCATGGAAGAGTATCTGTAGTACCAGGGAGCAGCATTCGTTTGTCATCACGCCAGCTGAGAGCAATCTTATCTCGGATGATGGTGTGCACTTCGTGCTTTCGGCTTCGGATTAGGTGTTGAGACTTAATCAGATTCTGACAAGAAATAAGAGTTTGCTTATAGTCATCGAATGTTATGGTTTTCAGTATTGATCCTTTTATCCCTTTGGCTCTCTTTTTTTATCTTCTTCATCCAAAACTTTATATGCATATAATTTCGATCTCAAACCCACAAATTCGGTCATTATTTTTCGGTTGCATTCATCTTTCAGTAATCCCAAAACTTTTTTATTTTTTTGAGAAATTCCGTTAACATTGCCTGTTGTATAATTTGATGTGTCATATTTATGGATGTCTCGTTTAATATATTCGTAAAAGTTGGAAACAGTGAAATGATAGATGAGACTGTCTGTATCTGTATATAGCAATTTTGCAGAATTTCTAAAATTTGGTAGAATATAATTGTCATGAAAATCATACGTGATAATTTTTGAGATATCAAGGACTGTGAAACCTATGTAGATAGGTTTATCGAAAACAATCTTTGTTTTGTTCATTTCAATAATAACGATATTTTCATCAAATATGATACAGCTATGAAAGTTTGGTTTAGCAATTAGAGCTTTTGCTCCATATCTCCCATCCCATTTTGTCACAAGCTTGACATCTTTGTGCTTCCTAAAGTTTTCCATTGTCTTTCCAAAAACAGAATTGTTCATCAATTTATAGAAATTTTTCTTAAATTCATTAGTTACTCTTTTTCTGTGTTCAGTGTTTAAAGCAATATATTTTTTAGCCACGCTATTTGTTTGAATTTTAGCGCCAGATGAATTTTAGTTAGTTTCATGCCTAATTCCAAGTACATTTTTAGATTTCGGTAATGTAGTACATAGTTTTTCTTTGGTAGCAAATTGGTTACTAATTTTTGAATCTGACATTTTGAACCAGGAGGCACAAAGTGTTCAGGACATAATGTAAGGTCCTTGTGCAAATCGTGAAGCTCTTCAGGATATTCTAGATCCACTTCAAGAATGTAACCTTCAGGTGAATCATCGGGCACATTGAAAAAGTTTGGATGATTTTTCGAAATTTTCAAACCATTCAAAATCTTGATATGGTAAAAACTCACCCATAGCTTTACCATACTGATTGTTAATATACAATTAAAAAATGTATGATTCCGGATCGCAAGGATTAAAATCTTCCCCCATAAATCTATTGTTTGCTTTTGCAAAACGGTTAGAGCATTGTGAAACTCCACCTCTGATTGCTTTCTGAATTAAGAGTAGCATTTCTACATCTGTCAGTAAGTGTAGTTCGATTCCAGTGTACTTTAGCATTGCATCAAAAGAAAGTCCCGGTGCTGTGTAATAATGTAATGGATCTAATTTATATGTTGCAAAACAAGTTTTTCGAAAATTTTCAAAAATGTCAGCCAAAAGTAAAACATCTGGTTTGAGATACAAATTGGAATACTGCCCTAAATTTTGCAAATTAAACGTTTCCCACACTTTACAAGCATGTTGATAATCCTCGTCAGAAATGTGGCAATCGTTTAATTTGGAATAAAATGACTCTTTTGGAGGTAAACTGTCTTCTTCTAATTTCTTCCAACTATCAATGTACTCGTATGGAAAGACATCCTTTCTTGTTAACAAATTTTTACAAAATTTTCTAGTTATTGTTTTTTCGCTGTCATTGAGATATGAGGCTAATTTTTCCAAGCTACTCGGCATGAATCGGAAAGAATCGATAAATCTAAGTTTAACTATAGTATTTGGAACATCTTTTGTAAATGAGATATACTTTTCTTTATTTACAGGTAGTAAGGAGACATGTCCCTCAAAACTTTGTGCTAATTGTTTGATAAAAAATTGTGAGTCGTAGCCAGATAAATTATGAAAAACTACTGGAATGATATGAACGTCTTTATAATTAATGTTGCAGCTTCCATGTGCTGGACCACGGTACTTACCTGTTAAGTGATAATGGTCGCGATGTTTAACATCATCTTTCTTAAAATCTTTTTCGCAAATGTGACAAAATTTTGCATTTCGAAATTCTTGTTTTTGCTTCGAATTTAATTTTTCCATTGGTACTGGATTTTTCAAAAGAGAATTTACTTTTAACGCTAAATCTTTTAATTCTTTTATAAACCATTCAATGAAATCCTTTTCACGGTATACTTTATGTTGTGAGACTGAATCGTTAAAACTGCATTTTTTATAATACGCAACACTAGTAGGGATATGCTTTCGATACGCCGCTTTATCTGTTTGTGAATTTGTAACTGGTTCCAGCAAACATTCAATGTCTGCATACACTGCAAATGGTACATTTTCTTTGTATCTGTAATTTTTAAACTTTAATATGTTCCTACCATCCTTCTCTGTTGGAAACATTACTCTACAATTATTCAGATTTTCACAATCAGCTCTATGGTTAATCAGAGATTTTTCAAGTTTAAAGTGACACAAGCACCTATCACAGAACCATTTGCGATGATTGTTTTTAGAAAATTGAGATCTTATGAGTCGAGAGAGATTTTTAAACCATGCAAAATGATACACTGGTTTACTTTCAGAGTCATTGTTATCATAATCAAAATCAGTATTTTCAATCATTAGCAGGTGAAGTGTAGGATATTTTGGTATTTCATTGCTTATATAAAGGGGGACAATCTCATCCTTTTTCCTATTTTCCTCATGTTCTATACTATAAATATGTATACGCAATTGATTCATTTGTTCAAATTTGTTGATATTTTGAAAAGTGATGGGAAAGTTGATTCCAACACGTTTCAAGAGCGTATCGAAATGTGGGTAGGAAGAGACGCGATCCATGTTCTTGTCAGCAGGGCAAAGAGCGGCCATTACCGACCAGAGAAAACAGTACTCGTCACTGTTCTTAACATTTAAAACTGCTTTTTTATCACTTATAAATTTAGGTAATCGCACAAAAGTTGATAAGCCTACTGCAAAAGGTGCGTATTTATTTATATTAACATTTAAATTTATAATCTCTTTTAATCTCCAGCCAGACTTTTTTTGCTGAAATTCCTCTACTTTAGTTAAAAGTTGCTCTCTAATCTTACTTTCAAACCATTCATTTATTTCGGTTGCTTCTAAAATAAGTTCATTTTTAGTATTAGAAAATTTTATTGATTCGATTTCCCTACCCTCTTCTATAGCAATAAATTTTGCTGCAAGATGAACATTCGTTTTTAAGCCCCCCACAAAAGTTGTCAAAGCATTTTTTAGTCTATGTGTAATCATTGTTTTTTCATCCATGAAAAAATCATCTAAATCTTTATGTTAGATTTATAACCAAACCTGTTCTGACTCGACTTTTAAAAGCAGACTCCAGATCCCGCCATCTGATTCTGTCTCCTTTCCTATCCAAACCTTCATTCACGCCAGTTTCACTCTTCTGAAGTTTCTTGATTGTGCGGTTTTTGCATGTCAGTAGACCAATTGTTGACTGCAATTTATTTTTTTCCCCCAGAGAGAGATGCTCCTTTCCTCGTCTCAGAATTTTGTTTAACCTCCGAATATCCTGTGTGCACTGATGTGTCCAGTAGGCGATTTCGGAAGTTGTTACATTTTCATGCAGCACTTCATAGGCATCTTCATAAATTTGACTAAGTTTTCTGCAGTCCAGTGAGTCCATTTTGATTAATCACTCGATGGCTAGTAGAAAACTGGAAACAAATTTTTCGCTATGAAGTGCCTGTCATATTCCAGAAATTTCACAAATAATATTTTCAACGAATTGCATTGAGTTTAAATTTAAAAGAAAAATGTAATTTAATTTGATTTTAAATTTAAATAGTTTAATATTTTTAATATAGTTTAAATTTAAAAAACCATAGAAGGTGCACTATCCAATTTTTAAGAGACACCAGGCTTCCTATCTTCACTGCAAAGGTGGAATATGTTGACGTTCGTATTAATTTTTTAAAAGAATCTTCGCAAAAGTTTTTTTTAATGATAAATTGTATAAAACACGAAAACAGTTCAAAATCTCTGTATTAATTTTCACTTCACTTCAATTTTGTAGGCCTGTGTGTATTCAACAAATACTTGATGATAACTGAGGGAAATCTATGTAAAGCGCCCTTTTATAGATGCACATTTGCTATCCTTGTCTAGTAACATATCTCCCTCTTTGTCTAATTGTTCTAGAACCTTCTACATTATAATCCAGACGTGCAGATATAATTTTTTAATATCGCCAAAATATAATGCGTCATTAAAAATAACCTTGAAGTTGTTTACGAAAAAAAATTGCGCAATAACATTTGATGATATCATTCATTCTAGAAAATTCAGTATAATAGAAAACAATTTTTAACGCTGATTTAAATCATCCTCGATTCTCTATAGTCGAAGAGTAGTCTTAGTGGATGATTAAAAAAATTTCAAATATTTTATTATATTAATTTGTTGCACTTTTTAAATTTTATTTTAAATCTTTAACAAATAAAAGGTAAAAAACTGACCTTTCTAAATAAGAACTGAAAAGCGAGCATATATCTGTGGATAAAAAAGGCATGCGACCTTGGCTGGAATACCGTTGCATCATAAAAGGAGCGATAAGCGCCGGGCAGTGTACTCTTGTTATTTACTAAACGTCTATGAAAGGTCTCGCATTAAGTCATGCTGTCTATAATCTCTCCCTCGAGTCTCAAAATTGTTTTCAGTATCTTCTTGCATATACATCGTCCATAGGTTGACGGAACTAGCATATGAAAAAGAATGAATACGAAAGCGAACGTTTGCGAGCTGTAAAAATAAGTGATCTCTCTATGGAACGATAGCATAGAATAATGAAATGTGCGCTGCCTCAGACTGCCGATGTATGAATGTTTCTGCGAGTTTAAACGCGTGTGGTTGTTATCTCTGGTCCTCGCTCGCTACTTGATACCAGAATAAAGCAACACGCATCTCTGAGTATATGACCTACCATAAGAAATGCTTTCTTATTCCTTTCTTACCTTCGATTAACTTTAAATATATCTTTTTTTTTTTAATTCTAATTTTTCTCGAAGATTCTAGAATGCAGAAGAATGTCTTTCACAGGCAGAAATTTTTAGTCAAAGCATCATCTATCAGAAATTTTCAAATTAAATTAATAATCAAACAGGATGCCATGCATAACCCTCATATCAGATTTCATCTATCCACCGGCATCTTTTACGCATTTAACAAATAGAGGCAGAAATTTTTAGCTAAACTATCATCTATCAGGAAGCAATAAATCAAATAAATAGTCAAAACAGGATGCCATACGTAGCCCTCCATATAAAATTGCACCTATACACCTGCATCTTTTGCGCATTTAACGCACATCTTATCTGTCAGGAAGCAATAAATCATCCTTGTTTTTCTCATTTAACCTTGAAACATGCACGTGATAACCTTGAACCTGTTTACATGAATTTGGCTACAGACTATTGCGCAATTGTGACGTCATCAGGATCCTCTGAGAACGTTCTCGAAGCTTAGCACGGACAGGAACCACTACAGGTCAAAGCTTCTCGATGCCGGTAAGGTAGGAATCTTGAGCCAGAACCGGCCCTATACATCTACTCTGATAAAATAGAGGTAAGATTTTTTAAATTATTTTTCATTAAAAAACACTTTAAACGCGTTTTTCTCAAAACAACGTTTTTTAGAACCGGAGGCACGATTTATGTAAAACGAAGAGACCGATTCTTATAAAAATTTAACCATATAATCTACACACAAAAATTTGTAAGTGGACTACGGACGAGTTATAATTTTGAGTTTTTGTTTCAGACGAGCCGTTGTTGAGATACCATGCCTCCCGTCTACATACCTCAAAATCACGGCCTTATGTTCAGCTACAGTTTTCGTATATAAAAACTGAAATCGCCCTCTAAAGTACCAGAACACGTGACTATTCTTGTTTTAATTCTGCAGAATTCTGAAGACGTCTTTGAATTCTATTAAAATTTCTTAAATTCTTCTAAAGCCTGTAGAATTAATGCTGAATTATTGTAAATTATTTCAAGGGATATGAAATTTTTAAATTGATCCAGAATTCTCGTGTTATTTATTTATATGTCTCTTATAACTAGGGTCTCATTTACACACTCCAACTATTCTTTCCGCGGTCTGTTTCTGGGCACGTTGCCATTTACTTTACCTTAATACACTTGTTTTGTTAGTCGTTTATTTGGCATTCTCTCAACATGCCCGAACCATCTTAACCGATTTCTTTCCCATGTGTCAACGAACGTCTCTTCTGCACCACATTCTTTGAGATATCTCGTTACTTACTTTGTCATTAATTTTACTCTTTACTCTTATTTTTATCTTGATAGGTCTATGTCACGCTACCGTAGAGTATGGTTGGTACAAATATAGAATTATGTATTGCCATTCTAGTTTTATTTGATATATTTTTACTTCTGATAAGGGGCCTTGGTTTACCAATAACATTCCTTCCTTCGTTTAAGCATCTATCTAATTCCACATCTAGCTTCCCGTCCCTAGTAAATAAGCTACCAAGGTATACGAACTTATCAACTTGTTTAATTTTCTTACCATTTAATACAATGTTGCATAGTGTCTTCTCACTCTTCCCTTCGAAAACCATAGTTTTTGTTTTATTTGCGTTAATTTTATGTCATATGCTCTTCATGCTTGCATTCAGTTTATTCAACATTCTTTGCAAGTCTTCGGTTGACTCTGCCATAACAACCTTATCATCTGAGAATGCTAACCCATGTACCCTTATTCTTTTGAGATCCACACCTTCTTCGCCGAAAAGAGCCATTCTTAAACACTTGTTTATAAGTAGTATAAATAACCATGAATACATAACGCATTCTTCTCTAACTCCTTGAATAATACCGAAACAGTCACTTAATTTACCTTGTACCCTTACAGTCGCTTTCTAGGTCAACAAATGCACAGAAATCCTTTTTTTCCTTCATTAAAACTACTTAATAAGCTAATCCCTCTGTAATTATTGCAGTCGCTTTTATCTCCCTTTCTTTTGTATTTTGGTACGATAATCGCTTTTTCCAATCGTTTAGGACGTCTCCCACCTCGAAAGATAAATTGATCAATTGGCACAGTCTATGTGGCATGTACTGGCCACCGTGTTTGATCATTTCAACGTTCATACATGCTACCCCGGCAGCCTTATCGTTTTTCAAGCTCTTGATTATTTCCCTAACCTCAGTGACACAGACTTTCTCAATTGAGTTTTCTAACGCATCGTGTTCTACATCGCAGTCCTGGTGTCCTATAGCTTCATCTCCGAATTCTCCCCTAAATTAGTCTTTAAAAGCGTCTAGTATCCCGTCTGCATCATTTAGCATTTCCCCATTATTATTTCTCATGCTGACAAATTCTGTACTTTTATTTTCCTTCATTTTTTTATAAAGTAGACCAGATGTACATGTAGATCATTTTATGCCCAGACCATGTATTTGTAGTGAGCAGACCCCTTTCTAAGCATAGAACAACTAATTTATCTCCGTTATAGTTTATTCTTAGATCCCTAAAATTAGACAGTGATCTTTCTGTAGCCTGATTTTGGATGCCCACCCATCCGTTCATATCTCATAGCAGAATTATTCTTTCCTCATGTTCGCTCATATTTATTGTGTCATTTAAAGTGTTCCAGAAGGCGTCTTTTACTACTGGATTAGGATGCACACTTTTTTTAATTTTGCAGAATTCTGTATAAATCTCCCAGGTGGAAATACACCACCGGCCCAGTACAACCCGCCGGAGTTCCAGTGCCAGCTGGCTGTGCTGAGCCAGGACTATGTCAGTACTAGTTTGTAATGCTTGGTGATACTGGCGTGCCAGCACTGGCGCAGTACTGACTGCCAGTACTGTTATTTGTGATAATAGTGCCCGTTTTCCATATTCTTACGAATTAGTTAATTTCGGTTTAAAATAGAGGTAAAACATTTATTTAAAAATTGAATTATTTAGGCTGAATTGAAGAGCCTTTCAGCCATATCCGTGCATTCAGAATCAGATGTCCTACCCAGGAAAAAAGAACCGATTGAACTGGAGCGCTTTGAAATGAGTATTTTAAAATTCCAGATTGACAAAGTTGCATTTCAATGGTTTTGTGACTCTTTGAATTGGTCAGCTATTTGGACTTAATTAAATCTGCCAGTCGCATTCGGAGATGTACTCGTTCTACAGTTTAAAGACATTCTGAATAGAAAAACATAACCTCAAAAAACTGAATTAAGTTCAATTCGTGATTTACGATTGACAGAAGAAACGTATGAATCGCTTCAAGTTCTAAATGAATTTTAGTTTGAAGGATGTCACACCGAATGGACAAGTGCAGGTTCCCTTTTACAGAAACCAATCTGCATCCTACAGTTGATGTTTGATGAAGTCCGATGAATTGTATAATGCAGATTACGCTTTTCATTATTTAATTGTAGTGAATGGAAAGTGGCTTAAAGTAAATTTGAATAGGAAAATGCAGATAAGTTAGGGACTGGAATTTGCCGACGGCCACGATTTATTGTAATAAAAAATCTCGTCTGTGGATAGAAATTTTAGACTAAAATCTAGCTTAAAAGAAGTTTCTCGATACACCGGATTCATTTTAAAATTTGAACGGCCAATAAAAATTATTAATGACTGAATGAAAAGCTTCGGAATAATTACGATCTTAATGAGTTTTAATACTGGAAAAGTCGTATATACCAGGTGTATACATATGAAACCGGTATTTTTTCAAGAAAAAAACACATTTATTTCAAGAGAATGATAACAAATATTTTATTCAAAGTATGCGCC
>NC_046660.1:145234154-145246733 GCF_010883055.1 Belonocnema kinseyi
ACAATACGCCAATTAGCACAAATGGTAAGTTCCGACAGTGCCTACAAGTGTGCCTACTGGCCGCTAGATGGCAATACCGGTTTCATATGTTTACACCTGGTATAATAATATAATAATACGTTTTCATGATTTTAGGAAGAAAAAATTGTTTAAAAAAATACAATGTTTTTATGAATTACCAAATATGTTAAGCAACAAGTTCTACACTCAGTATTCTTCAAATTTTTATAATTTATGCCGATAGATAAAAACTTTTTACAATTTGAAGGAAGAACGAAATTTTTCAGACAAATGATGTTTGTTGGAACAATTGAAGATTATTAGAAAATACAATTATATATTTTTATTATTTTGGGAACAGAAAATTGTTTAAGAAATAACTGAATATGTTAACAAAGAAGTTCTACTCTTAGTCACATTTCATGATTTTTCATGATCAATCATATTAATCACAAAAAGTCGAAGATTTTCATTTTATTGAGGTTTCATAATTGTTTGCAGAGATATTTATTTTTTACATTTTTAACTCTGCTAATTAAAATAATCATTGAATTAAAGTATAACAAATTTCCATTTGTTAAATATTTGTTACAGAATATTGATCAATTTTTTCAAATTTTTGGTAAAATTTGTTGAACGTGCGGGGGAATTAAAATGTGGACGTAGTGAAAGTTGAGAGTAATATCTCCTGTTTTGTCACACATTTTCTGTCATTGAAAAGACAAGAAATTTTGTAAGAAATTTAAACTTACATCGTTTTACAAGTATAACCTGGAAAAATGTTTCTGTCTTTAGTTCAACTTTCTGTGATTCTTTCTTGTCGAGTAATAAGGCTTCAAAGATTTTTTTTCGACTGATCATAGACATTCATAATTTTTCTATCTTTTATATTGAATCTTTATTTGTTTGAAATACAACTGCTTGCGTCAAAATGAATGTGTTGTAGGTCAGAATTGATGAACTATTTTGCTTAAAAATTCATATTTTGTGGTTCAAGTTCACTGTTTTTCATTCGAAAAATAAAAGTATTACTCACAGAAGCGGAGGAGCTTACTTTTCTAGGTGGAGACAGAACCACAGAATTATACACTGGAGTCCCGTATGAAAAGTTCCCGTTATAGAAGACAAGGTGGTTCAAGGAGGCGAGAGAGTGACGCTGCTGGTCAGCGGAGCACACCCCACAATAATGCAGGAGTATATAAAAAAAGCGGACAGTATCCTCGGCGGTTAATCCTGTCATCTGCTTCAGTCATCGTCAGTCAGTGGCGAAAATTTCGCACGACAATCGTTGGTGTAATCCATCATTACGAAAATGTCGAAGGAAATTAAGAGGAAGCCTTTATCTTTCAAAGACACATAAGTTTTTAGACCAAGTGAAATCCGGTTCCTCAAAGCAGTCTAGTTTGCAAATTCATTTTTTTACCGGCAAATTGACAAATCTCTAGAAGAAAAATCTTTCCAAGTTCGATTTTAACAGCTTTCAAAATAATGAGTTGAATTTTTATCTTTTTCAATTATGATACCATTCACTTTAAGTTGATATTTTTAATTTAAAGAATTTCAAAATACAAACTTGAAGTCATAAACAATTAAAAATTAAAAGCGTTTGAAGTGGAAAATTTTTGATAAAAAAAATTTATTTTTCACCATTTATTACTTATCAAAATATATAGCAGTTCTGAAAATACTTCAAAAATGATTTTAAATTGGAAAAAATTAAAACAACTTCTAGATTTCTCAAGACTTGGAAATAAAAGTTTAGAGCTTTTCAAGGTTCATTGATTCATTCTTGAATTTAGAGCATTGAAAATGATACCGTTGATTTATATTTTTGAAACTGAATTTGAATCTTTGAACTATGTAATTTACGAAAGTTAAAAATTCTAAATTTTCAGATTATCTCTGTTTCATTTAAACTTGTTTAATGGGAAAGTGTTTTTCCTTTCAATTTTGTACCTGTAAATTTTTGAGCATTCGATTACAAAGTATTTTAATTAATAATTTTCAAAACGTGAGTTTAAAAAATTTAAAACTTATGAGTCCCAATTTAACATCGTCGATCTAATATATTTTCCGAGATTTCAATTTAAAAAGGCCGTCGATTTTCCTAGTTGTATCTTTACATTTTCCCAAGATAGAAATAATAATTTTCTTCTATTTAAATCAAAAAGCTATGAATTATGTAGCATACTTGGAAAATAAAACACATTTACAATAAAATGCCGAATTTTTGAAACAAGGAAATATATTGGTATGATTCCATGTATAAATTAATTAAAATTTATTTTAAGTTTACTGTTATGTCAAGGTAAGTTAATTGAAGCTTATAATTTGTTTAAACATATATAATGTACTAAAATCATGATTTAAAAAGAAAAACAGTTTTGACATAAATCGTGTTTCTTCGTTGTATACGATGAAAATTACACATTTGTAACACTTTGTTTCCAATAAATCTTAATTGTTTTAATCCATGTGGTATTTTAAACTATGCGAAATAATTTAAAAATTCTTGTTAAGCTCAAATTAAAATGCATCTTCAAAATCCTACTTGGTTTCGCCAGTTCACATTTTGGTCGCATTGAAAAAATAGTTAGCGCATTGAAGCGCAGCGGATTCCAATAGTATTATTACGATTAACCGTCGTTTTTTAATCGATAACGATTTCTTGGTGAATCGTAAAATAATCACTTCTCCGATTCACTGATACCTCTAACCTATCGTCAGCAATCTGCCATTCCTCTTTAAGATACACATTTCCAGTGGCGTAGTCAGGGGGAGGGTTTGGGGGCTCAACCCCCTCCAAAACTAGTTATTTTTATTATTCAATTCCCTTTTCTCCCACTCTTTGCCTAAACATAAACTTGAATCCCCTCCGAAAAAAAATTGAAGCCCCTCCCCTGTATATGTATATATACATATATACATATACAGGGTGGACACGCTGGGGCTTACATACATGGCGAGTTGATTGCTGCCCGAATTGTCTGCGAAGTGCAGCATAGACTGGACGAAGACTCAGTAAATATAAATAGCTACAAGGAGCTGTGTGATGCCCTCATTTCACCTGATCGAGAATGCCCACCCATCACTACTAACGTGATTCTACTAGCGTGACCTATCGATGGCCTGGATTGATTATCGGAAAGCTTTCGATTCGACCTCCCATAGACTCATCATCTGTCTTTTGGAAAGCTTAAAGGTTCATCCGCAAATCGTTAGGTGCATAGAGAGATTGATGCCGTTTTGGAAAATCAGATTTACTATCTTATCTGCAAAAATCGTGTGACAACTAGCAAGGTCACCTTTCAGAGAGGTGCCTTTCAGGGTGACACCATGAACCCACTCCTCTTTTGCCTTACATTATTGCTACCATCACTAGCACTTCGCCATTCCGACGGGTACTTGTGCAGAAAACCTGCAGATCGAAAGTACAAGGTCACACGATGGGGGGACCTACAGCTTAAGGTGGGTTCCGAACCACCAGAACCTCAGTAAATTTTATTATTATTATTATTATTATTACTTTAAAACTGATTAATTTCTCGTACGGTTATTTTGAAAATAGAAATTTTCGAGATAATAAATAAATAAATTAAAAAAACATTCTTTTCGTACTTTAGAATTGTAGTTCAATCGAAGGAAATGGTGTTAAATGGTGTTAAATTTAAGTAAAATCTAGTTAAATTAAAATGTAACTGTAGTTAAATTTAAATTTGAATGAAGTTTTGAAACCGATAGTATAAAAATAAGTGCATCCATGTTGAAAAAAAAAATTATTAATGCTAGTTTCGTATAATGTAAATAAAATTATATGTATGTATGCATGTATGTATTCAATCTTTCCCTTTTATGGATTTAAGGGCCGCCGTTCCCTGCATATATATTTACAATTTCATCCTTAGTCTAACTTAACTAGTACTTACATTCTACTCTTTCTCATTACGTAGGATAAACAATAGTAACGGTAGTGACATTAATTCTTAAAATGAGCAAGCTTCCAGGTCTTCCGTTTCCTCTTACAATAAAAAAATGCATTTTTCATGATATTGAAAACAATTTTCGCTTTTTGCTGTCCTTTTCAGGATCACCCGTTTGGCTCTGCCCTACTCCCTTGCTTTCCCTTACTTCTTCCAATTTCTTCATCCACATCACTCCCTGTCCACTACCATCCAAGATCCATTTTACACACTCATCCACACTCAATTGTCTCTCTTCCTCTTCTGTACATCTCTCTAATACATGTGCCCATGACTCCATTTCGTATCCACATACTCTGCATAAATTGTCCTCTTTATCCATCCAATATCTGCATGCTCTTACTTCTTCTCCCATTCTGAACCGTACAACCCTACTCCATTTTTCTTCCTTTTTTATTTTTTGCAGATATTCTGGTTCCGTCAACCCTTTGACCATCATATACCATCTATTGCACCTCGAATCTATAATCTTTGTCCATCTCTCTTCTCCTTGTTTAACTAATAGCTTTAACTCTATGTCCTGCCACTTCATAACCTAACTCTTCTTTTAACATATATCCTGGGAAACTCCAGCTAACCCCCATCACCCACCTCAGAAATCGCTCATGCACGCTCTTTACTTTCCTATGTTCCTTCCATCCCCAGATCTCCATACCATGACACAACACCGCCCACACCAACGCATCAAACAGCCACACCCTTATTCTCCAATCGTTCTTGAACCTTCTCTTTCCTAAACCCCATACTTGGCCCATTACTTTACTCGCACATTCAATTCTTTTTCTCACCTGTAGCTCGCTTCCCCCTTCTGCCTCAAACCAAAAACCTAGATAACGAAACTCCTCCACAATTTCCACTTTTTGACCGTTCATTTTCCAAACGTAATTTATTTTCCTCTTTCTATTTCTGAAGCACATCACCTTTGTCTTATCTACGTTCTTCGGCAGCTCTTTTGTTCCTACATACTCTTCGAAGATTCTCATCATTAGGTTTATCCCCTTCTCATCATCTGCTAATAGAACTACATCGTCCGCGTATGCTAGAGAGTATAGTTTGCTATGACCCAAAACCGTTCCTCCTTTGCCTTTCTCCTTTAGTTTCTCCTCTAACTCTGCCAGTAGGATATTAAATAGAAACGGACTCAACGGGCACCCTTGTCTTAGACCTCGGCCTGTCCAGAAAACCTGCCCTTTTTTCTTTCCTATTTTCACCCTAATCCTAGTTTCAGTAAAAATTTCCTTTATCCTCTCCATCAACTTTTTCTCTACACCCCTCTCTTTCATTGCCTGCCATAGCACTTTTGTTCTCTGAGTTAAACGCTGCTTTGAAATCTACGCATAAAGCGACTAGTTTCCCTTTCTTTCTCCCCAAATTTCTGTTGACTAAATAGTTAAGTACGTAGATGTTGTCTATAGTTCCGATCCCTCTGCCTATTCCTATCCCTATTCATAACATCCAGTCTCTTTCTTGTTTCTTCTCTAAACCCTTTAATGAGAGCTTCCAATTTTTCAAACATCCCCCCTATCTCTTTCTCTGGTGTTTTCCGTTTAATTCTAACTCTCTTGTTATCCTGGTCCCTTTCTACCTCACTTCCCCAGCCACTTTTTTCCTCCCCTTCACTGCTAGTCGCGCTTGCCTTTTTTTGCCATTCGCCCAGGCTTCTGTTCGAATCCGCGTTGCCTAGCTTGTTAAGGCGCTGTAAATTTGAGGGCCTTCCGCGTTGCTTGCCCATACCTGAGTCCGCTACGCTCCCCACCCGCGTCGACTTCTCGGCACTTCGCGTCGTCGGAATCTTACCTTACCCAAAGCTCCGTGACGTTTCCCGCCTTTATCACCTACCTCTTGCCCCCCTGACGAAGCAACTATTTTTCCACTCCTGATCTCAAAAACTTCACACGCTCCAAATTTTCACTTCAAACAACCCACTTTCACCCTTCACACCTTTGCCTTCACTCACCCTTCTTCCTTTACACTCGATCTCCGCACTCTCTGCCTTTTCTGGATCCACTCACCCTTATTCCCTTCACCAAAGCGATTAAAAAAATGATAACAATGATGATAAATGTCTACTTCAATAAGAATAGAAAAAGGTATGAGAGATCAAATTACATTTCAAATAATTTAAAATTAAAACTCTAATATACTACTTTGCATAAATATTAAACGTAAATATTAAAAACTCAAATTGTTAGGACTTGGATGACTTATTTTTATCAGTTATTCAAAAATTACTTAAGGTTCTACTCAGTGGTACCAACCCCAAGGAGTATAAGCTTCTACTGAGGGGTAAAGATTTCCTGCAGTGGTGGGAGGATGGATCGAGAATGTCTTAAATATTACTTAATTAAATCATTGTCTTTTTACAAATTTTTGAAAAACTTTTAATGTTTTTAAAACATTAGGAAACAGCATTTATTAATTATTTAGTTATTATTATTATTATTATATTATAAAATATTGAGATCTAAATAAGAGAAATGTTTAAATGACTCGAAAGTGATCTGGAAATCTAAAAATAATTAAAAGTAATATTATAGGTTGAAAAATTATGTATGGATTCGAACACAGGGCTGGCCTGATAATAAGTTAGACAAATTTGTATTGGATTTATAACAAATTGTTTAGGCAAAATTCATTAATAAATCTTCTTCTACGATATATTTGTTGTAATTGACCAAATTAATCAGGATATTTTCTTGCATCACTTTTAATTGCCAATTTGAAAAAGATGATTAATTATTTAAATCTGATCTACTTTTTCTCCCAATGGAATTGTTTTTACCCGTTTTATTTATGCTAGCATACAACAAAAGGTTATGTTAGAAGCATTATTTTTCATACTTTTAAAAATTCAAATATACTTACGAAATGGTTACAAAATCTAACAAAGTTATGTTTCAGTGCATTTTTTATTCTTAGTTTTTAGTAAGTATAATTAAACTTTTATGTACAATACGCATATTAACCGTTTTATTAGATGCAGATATGTGGATTGTTTCTTGGCTTCAAACAATGGAGAGTTTCCAAGTAAGCTAGAGAAATTAAAAAAAATGTCTCCCTTACTTTTATAATAATTAGGTAAATTAAAAAAAACTCAGGAAAGTAATTAGGAATATAATTGACTCATAAAAATAAAGAATAGATCTAGAGAAGAAATGATATTAAAATAATCTCCAAATAGTTTCCTGAGCCCTCTCACCAAGAATGAGTTCGAAGCAATAGGGAAGTTTTTTGGAATTTTCAAAAATTTAAATTTTTAAATCAAAGAAGGGAATAGAAGATTTTAACCGATTTCAATCAATCAATTGGATGTCAACCCACAAATTCTTTTCGCTCAGCTCAAACGATTTGACTAATTTGATCATTTTCACTCCCCCTTAATATATAATGTATACATATTATTATAATTGTATTATATTAAGTATTTTTTATTTTCCTTTTTTAATAGAAATATAAAAATAAAGTATATTTTTTTGGGGCATAAAAAGAATTCTTTAAAATGCCTGGAATGTTTATGTACAAATTCGAAGTGTTATACTTTTTACCAATAAAATAGTAAAATGAAACATTTTATGATATTATATTAAAGTATTTTTTACTTTTCCTTTCTTTAAATAGAAATATGAAAATAAATTGTATATTTTTCGCATAAGAGGAATTATTTAAGTTATCCGAAATGTTCACGTCCCCAATAATATCCTAAATTAAAATGTACGGAACTACTATCGGTGAGAAAATTATAGGCATCTGCCTTTGAAGCTTAACAACTGAGTAACAAAAAGGCTAGCGCAACAAAAAAAAAACAGCCATATGAAAGCTGAACGTGTTCAACGTAAATGAGTTTGAAGACGTTTTTGTAAAAAATTTGTTGTGCTTATCAGACAGAAAAATGTAAAAAAGTAAGGATTTTCGGATACATTTAAGAACAGTCAAGTTTAGAAGTACAAAAATGTGCAACTATATTATCTTTAGTTCTAATAAAGATATAAAAGCGATTCAAACTGCATACTGTAACGGATAGGCTCTGTAATTATGTTATCTGTTACTGGCGCAGTACTGATATGTTTTACTGGTAAAATACTCTCGAAACGAGGTTCGATAAAAGGGAGAATGGCTGCAGACAACTGCAGATAAAGTAGAATGTATATACATTCGATACCGGTTACGGCGTAAAGTTACTTTCGCAGTCGCCTATTTCTACTTTCTAGTATAGGGTTGAAAACACAACTTTAGACCCGCTCCGGGGGCATCGAAATTCAAATTTTCTATACATGTGTTATGAAAAGGTGTTATAACTGTTTTACAAAAAATAGTCTTTTGACTTAAAATTTGAAGAATTGGGACAAATTTTTTAAATTCCTGACTGAAAATTCTTTATTTGATGAAAACTCGTCTTTCTAGTTCAAAAATTCATAATTTTAGTTGAAAATTCATCTCTTTCGTTGAATAATTAACTATTTTTTGAAAATTCTTTTTTTTCGGAAATAAATTAATTTTTTATGTGAAACAGTTACTTTTATAGTTTTGGTTTAAATTCGAATCTCTTATGGAAAATTAATCTTCATGATTAATAATCGTTTCCTTATTTTTACAATGCATCTTTTGGCAGCATCTACATTCCTTAAAATATCAAATATTACATTTTCTATCGAAAATCTATATTTTCAGTTTAAAAATTCAGCTACTTTGTTGAAAACTTACATACTGGTTCAAAAATTCAACTCTGGTTAAAAATTTAATTATTTTGTTGAAATTCTTTTTTTTTGTTTTGTTTTAAGATGTCCACCACTACGTTTTCATTGGAATTTTAACAAAATAGTTAAACTTCTAAATAATTAGATAAATTTTCAACCAAAAACTAAAAAATATGATTATTTTAAAACAATAAAAGCTGAATTGAACCAAAAAATGCATTTCAAGAAATTTGTTAGATTTTTAACCGAGATAAATTTTTAACTAAAATAATGAATCTTCAACTAAAAAAATTAATTTTGAATAGGTCGTTCAACCTTAAAACAATTAGAGAAATGTTCAACAAAAATCATTTATTTTCAACCAAAGAAAGAAAGAATTTTCAACAAAAGAATTTAATTTTTAACTAAAATGATGAATCTTCTACCCCAAAAATATCCATTTTTACTCATCTAGTTTAACATTTAACCAAGTATTCGAATGGAAACAAAAAAGATCAATTTGAAACAAAATAATTGAGTCCTCAACAAAGGAGCTTTAACAAAAGATAATTCGCAACTAACAAATTACAGATGTAGATGTATATATGCATATATGCACCTTTGCATATATTATCGATCTTCTGAGCATAGAATTGTTTTTTATAACGAAAAAATAGTTCTCTTAAAATTTAATCTAAAAACAACATAATTCCCTTCCTGATCGATTCAGCGACTTTAAGTGCAGAAAAAAATTTTATAACAATGATGTTTTTTGTAGAAAATTAATTTTTTTAACTGAAAATTCAACTATGACATTTTTGGTAGAAAATTAATTTTTTAAATTAAAGTGTGATCTTTTTTGGTTATAAATCTAACTAATTGTTTAAAAATTTATGGATTTTGTTAGAAATTCGTCTTTTTTAGTAGAAAATTAATCTTCTTCTTTGAACATTCATCTTGCTGATTGAGGATTCAACCATTTTTCTGACAGTTCTTTTATTTTCAAAATTAATTTATTGAAGTGAAAAGTTAACTTTCCATTTTTGGTTAAACTTTTATTGATATTTTTAATTACAATCTGTTTTGGTAGAGAACTCAGCTATTTTTTGTTTAATTACACTTCTTTAAATTGAAAATTATTTTTTTAACTAAAAACTGAACTATCCCATGTTTCGTTGAATATTAAGTTCGTAATTGTAGCTTCATCTGTATCGGTTTAAAACGAACCTTTTTTTAAATTGAAAATTCAACTATTTTCTTCAAATTTATATAATATTAAAAATAAATTTCTATAATGGACAAATCTACTAATATTACTTTTGGTTAAAAAATTATATTTTTTAGTTAAAAATCATTTATTTGTTTGAAACTTTCTAGATTTTGTAGAAAATTCGTAATTTTTTGTGGAAAAGTAATATTCTTGGTTGAAAATTAATATTTTTCATTAAGGATTCATCAATTTAAAAAAAATTCCTTTTCAGTTTGTCGAAAACCAATTTGTTTAAAAGGTTCTACTAGTTTTGGTTGAAAATTAATGCTTTAAATTTAAAATTGACCTTTTTTATTTAATAATTCAATTTTTTTAATTTTTCTGTTTTGATAGAAAATTAATCCTTTTGGTTTAAAAACGATCTTTTTTCGTTAAAGATTAAACTATTTAGAAACCAATTTATTCGTTTTGATACAGTATTTAGAAATTCAGGATTTTGTTGAAAATTCGCAATTTTTGGTAGAAAAATAAACTTCTTAATTCAAATTTCATATTTTTTTCGAGGATTCTATTATTTTCTTAAAAATTCCTTTTTTGGTAAAAAAATTATTTATTTAAGAGAAAATTCGATTATATAATTTTTGATAGAAAAATGATATTTAAAAAAATTGATCTTTCTTTGTTAAAAATTAAATTTTTTTAACCGTCTTTTTAAGGTATGAAGTTAATATTCCCGGGTGAAAATCCATCTTATTCACTGAAGGTTCAATTATTTTTTTGAAAAAGTCAAAGATTAATTTGTGTAAGATAAAGTTGGATTATACCATTTTTGGTAGAGAATTCATATTTAAAATTAAAAATCGATCTTTTTTATTTGCAAATTCAACCATTTGTTCGAAAATGCACATATTACGATGAAAATTCGTGTTTTTTGTAGGAAATTAGTATTCTTGGTTGAAAATGTATCTTTGTGATTAAGAACAGAACTATTGCGTTGCACATTTCTTTTTTTGTTTTGTTAAAAATTAAATTCCTTAACTAAAAATTTAACTATACCACTTTCGGTGGAACATTGAAATTTTAAATAAAAAATTGATATTTTTGTGTTGAAAATTTAATTATTTGTTTCAAACATCGAATCTTTACATTCTCATCAGAGAAGGTATTAGATTTGTGTGAAATTTGACCCCCCTCCCCCCCAGTTTTTGTCAAATGTCCAGGTTTTGAGACCCCTTGAATCCGAAAAACAGGTTTTTACGAATGTGCCTGTCTGTATGTCTATCTGTCTGTCTGTCTGTATGTCTGTCGGTAGGCACGAGTACTTTTGAACAAATTAATCTATCAGATTGCCCTTTAATACACTCGTTTAGTGTCCTAAACTAAAGGTCAAGTTCGTTATAGGGCCATCCATATACCACTTTGGCAGTTTAGGGGGGGGGGGGATGTCCTAATTCCACGCTTGTCCACGAGGAGGGCCGCGGGGGCGAGAATCCACATACACTCGTTCCCCTAAATCTGTGAAAAATATACTGAAATCAGACAAGGTATACTCAAGGTACACTTGAATTTTTTTATATTGTGCTTTGAAGATCAATAATATCTATATTTTCATAACATACGTCTACATGGACAGATTACGGGGGGGGGGGGGTCAAAATTCCACGGCTGTCCACGAGGGGGGAGGTGGTCAAAAAGTGGTGAGAAAGTGTCCACGTGGTATATGAATCACCCCTAGCCAGCCATTTTGGATAAAAATTCAAAAAGTAGGCACATTTTGAATTTTTTTGAGACCACTTTTTTCAAAATTCAAAAATTCTCTGTACGGTTATTCATAGTATTCAAAAAGTCGAACAATTTATCTACTGACTTTTTTCGAAAAATCCAAAATTACCAGAGTTATAACATTTACAAAATTAAAAAAAAAACACGAAAATGAACATTTCATGCCAAATAACGCGCGATATGAAAAAAAGTCGGGATAAGAAAAATGTTGCTTTTTGAATGCTCTACGATAACTTACGAAAAAATAATTCTATTAGATTTACCTCTAGTACACTCTTTAAGGGAATGTGATACATTATGGTGTCACGTATTACCGATCGTCCCATAATAATTTTTAATATTTGCAATGTTTACCGCAAAGCTATGTATTTCAGTTTATTTGAATATTGTGGCTGATAGGAGAAAGCAACTTTAGGAACAAGATGTGAGCGCCACCGCACAGTTGTGGTTGCTGGTAGAAGCACCCTGCCGGTTTTGCCGGAATGGCAGAATAAAAAACTATTCTCAGACATGTGCTGCCACCTTCTAATTTCTAAAATCTCAGGGTTCTCTAACAGTATGATTGATTGCCTTGGATGTTTTAGATTCTTTGAATTCTTTTAGATTCACTATGTACTTATCTATTAAAAAAAATCTTATGAATACATCAATTCTTTCGAATTTATCAATATTAAGAATAAAAAGAATTTCAACGTTAACAATTTATTTGAATTCTTTTAAATCCTGAAAGTTCTTCGAATTCTTTTTAATTTTGGGAATTCTACCATTTCTTTCGAATTCTTTTGAAGTATTTGAACTTTTTTGAATTATCGGTGTTCTTTTGAATAATGAGACTTGTTTCGGATAGAATTAAGTGAATAAATATTTAAGATTATTAAACTAAGATTAAAAATGTATAAAATCATTTCTTGCGAATGTAGTTTATAATCAGTTA